>NC_037668.1:178891101-179120596 GCF_003255815.1 Theropithecus gelada | reverse complement strand
TTTTTTTTTTTTTTTTTTTTTTTTTTTGAGACGCAGTCTCGCTCTGTCGCCCGGGCTGGAGTGCAGTGGCCCGATCTCAGCTCACTGCAAGCTCCGCCTCCCAGGTTTACGCCATTCTCCTGCCTCAGCCTCCCGAGTAGCTGGGACTACAGGCGCCCGCCACCTCGCCCGGCTAGTTTTTTTTGTATTTTTTAGTAGAGACGGGGTTTCACGGTGTTCGCCAGGATGGTCTCGATCTCCTGACCTCGTGATCCGCCCGTCTCGGCCTCCCAAAGTGCTGGGATTACAGGCTTGAGCCACCGCGCCCGGCCCGCTAGTCAGATTTTTGCATAGCCAAATAAATCATCCTTCACCCAGGAAGAATTATGATATGGTCAAAAGAGCACTGCATTCTAATTTAGAAGGCTTGTCTTACAATACTTCCAAGCTGAATAGCTCAGGCTAGTCATGTAATCTCTGATTCTTATTTTCCTGCTTATTTAAAAAACATATTAACCCTAAGATGTATCTTCCAGAGCTATTAAGGCAATAATATGAAATATGCAGTAGATGAGACTGAAAACTATAAAGAGACATATAAATATAATAGTTTTATTTTTATTGTCACGATTGTTCTGAACTTTTCACAGTGGTTATATTTTATTCTGAAGTTTTAGTCAATAGCTATTTTCAAAGAAAACCTAACTAAAATAATTAAATAATAAATAATATTTGGGTGAGTGGATATTTTGGGTTCTTTTAGACTGAAAAAAAGCTGTTTTACATCCAATTAGTCTTTGGATCTGGATGTATCTGAGTTTGACATCTGCCTAACTGCAACACTGCTACTGAGATGAGTGGTGCACCATTAACCTTCATTGTTAAGCTTCTGTGATAAGGAGGTTTGAGCTGTGTCTTCCAACAGATTTAGACAAAATCATTAAACATTAATTATGTGAATCTTGTACCCAGATAAGACATTTTAACGTTCATGTCTTGAGGGTTCAAGTAGCTTTACTTGAGTTATTGAGAAAAAAAGAATAGAGACATGTCTGTAATTTATTCTTCTAATATATGCTTAGATTGAAAGTGGCTATGTAGAAGAAAAAGTTGAGGTAGTCTCTGAATTATATTTTTAAGAGTCAAATAATCAAATTAGCTTACAGAAGTTTTATTAACAATTTTACTTCAACAATACTGGGTAATATTTTCCTTCCATCTTGGAATAATTTTAAACACCTTTCATTTAGAAATTTCTTGGAAATTTTCAACAAATAAATATTGGTGTTTAAACTGTTAGAAATTCTTGAATCCTCTACTACATCACATTGCAGAAAGGACTTAAAACATTCATTTAAAAATTTCCGTTGGTGAATAAACTGCATTTATGGATTACAACTTATGGTTATGAACTTAGCATGTTATGAAACATCATGCTAAATGTTTTGCCCGGCACTATAGGAGTACAAATATAGTACTTTTCCTCAAGAAAGTTATAATCCTATTGAAAGAGACAAAAATAAAGCATGGAAAAATTCCTATAATATACCTAGACCTGACATATGTGTGTAGACCTGACATAAAGGTGAGATATCTTAGAGATTTAGTATAGTCGTAAGAAAGGCTTTATGAAAGTGATGAAACTTGGATTTAAGTTGAATGTAGAAGGATCTATCAAGTACAGGTAAAAAGACATCTTTGTGTGGAAACAATATGAGAAAATGTTCAGAAGGGAAGTCAGAGTTATGTTTTGGGAATCACTTAAGAAAAAAAAAAAAACTAGTCTAGGACTTATGCACACATTGGTGAAGAAAAGGTGTTGTATTTGGAGGCACCATTAGTCCCAAGTTATGGAATGATTTTAATTCCAGACAGAAATATTTTTATTTGATTTTTATGATAATGGGAAATAGTTAACGCTTTTGTGCAGGGCAATAAAATTATTTATGTAGTGTTTTTGAAAAAGGTACTTTGGTGACCAATGAAAACGAAATGGAAAGGAATGAAACTGGAAGCAGAGATATCATTGTGCTTCTGTGATAAGGCCCTGGAACTAGGGACATACTGATAAGAAAAGAATAGATGGATATGAGAGGCCTAAAAGTCATCGGTGTGAAGCAATGATGGATTTGATAGAGTGATAGCATGGTTTACTGAAATAGGTAAGCTGGCCTGGGAAGAAGGGTGATGAGTTCTTATCTAGGTAAGGGTAGTGGGAGGAGGGAGGAGATGACAGAATATCTGAGTGTAAGGGCCCCAAAGGAAGTTGGAAGTACATGGAGGTGCAAGAGAGAGGTTGGAGTCAAAACGTAGAGTCACCAGCAGGAGAGAATTAGTTGAAAACTAACACCGTGAGTTCTTCAGTGAGGGGTGCAGGGCTCCTCTTAGCTTTTGAGAATGCCTGTAGTTACTGTGTGCCCAGGCCACAGCACTAATCAAGAAGAGATCGCTAGAAAAGTAGGAACCAGGAAGTTGTTATGCTTCAGTTCCCATGATAGGGCTGTGAAATTGAGAGATAGGAAATTACTTGTATGAATACAGGAATTTTCCTAACAACCTCTGATTTATTGCTAGTCATGTCTCACGAATTCCATGTAAATCATTGTAAATCACACCACTTTCTGATGTAGTGTATGTACCATTTGTCTTTAACATATAATGAATTACAATGTTATTAAAGTTGTGATTTCATCTCTTCCTTCACGAAAGGAGGATGTTGTGACCTACCATTGAACAAACGATAAATATAGATCCACAATTCCTTTTCCAAACCTTTGGTGACATGTGTTTTAGAATTCAAAATGTTTGGATTTTAGAGATATAAAGGTACTCATATTGTGTATTACCTAATACCTCAGTGGGTTTTTATAATCAAACAGTGATATTTCTCCAGTAGGATATGTAAATATCCACATCAAGTGGGATAAATGAATTATAAGAGTCCCCACTGACATTCAAGACTGATTTCTCACTAAATGAATTCAGATCAGATTTTACCACCAAATGAGTAACAAAAAAGCTTATGAATTTTGGAATTGTTTGGATTTTGTTTTGTTGGATAAGATATTACAGACATATTACAATTTCAGAAAGAGAAAAGCTAGAAAAAAAATGAAGTGGGACAGAGAACTATGAGTTGGGCAGGGGTGGATGATGTTGGGATTTTGTAATGGACCATCAGCAAAGATCCTAAAATAAAGATTAAGTAGGAGCAAGCATTAGAACTGCAGAAGGAAATAGCAAGTGTAAGATGCTGAAGTAGGAATGAGCTTGACTTCTTTGAGGAACAGTAAGAAGACCTGTGCTGTGAGGCTGAAGTGAAGTGGGATACGCAAGACAAACTGTGATAGAACGTTGTTAGGAGATGTGGTCACATCTCACAGGCAGTGCGATCTAGGCCAGGATGGAACCTTGTAAGCCCTGTTTTTATTTTCAGTGTAATGGGAAGCTTTCAGATGACACTGGTGTGCTGTGATTTATATTTTTAAAGGTTTATTCTGGCTATGGGATATCAAAAAGATAATAGGTGAACAGAGTAGAAGCATTTTAGGAGGCTATTGTGGAGGTCCAGGAGAGGGAGAGAATACAGCAATTTGTATCAGTATGGTCATGGTGGACAAATGGATAAGTGATCAGGTTCTAAACATACCTGGTGATAGTGCCTACAGCACTTTATTTTTCTCATGTAAGCTATAAGGGAAAGAGAACTATCAAGGGTAATCCTAAAGTGAGTAGTGGCATGAATAATAGTACCATTTACCAACAAGAAGAAGAATGAAGGAGTTGCAAGTGTAGAAAATGGGAATCAGAAACCAGGAGTTCTTGCTGAAAACATTAAGATGCAGATGATTATTAGACATAGTTATACCCATGGGAATACATGAAACATAAAGTGGCTACTATTTATTGAGCAATTAAAAATGTGCTATGTCCTCTTCTAAGCTCCTTACATTTCTTAACTCAGTGGATCTTCAAAACAATCCTACACACTATCTACTGATTTTATTCACATTTTATAGATTAGGGACCTAAGACAGAGAGAGAATAATACCAAGTCAGTAAGCACAGTTCATAAGCAGCAGAATGGGATTTGATCCCAGACAGTCCGGCTCCAGAGCCCCCGCTCTTAGAGAGTATACGTCTCTGGCACTATTACCATGTTTTTCTAAGACATTCAACCTAAAAACTTAGTATTGCAATCTTGTGGAGTTAGAATAGATGGTTAGTAAGCAAAATTAAAGTGAAGGTGAAGAAAAGGTAAATGTTAGAAAACATTTTATTTCATTTTAATAGACGGTTTGAATTGTTAAAAAGAGTTTAATTTCATCTGTCTGCTCCATGAAATTTATATCTAGTTAGCAGCTTTCAGTTTTCTATTCTATAGAATGAAAACTGACTTCAAAAAGACATCTGAATTTTTAAATAGAAAAATGTATCTAATTTCTGGAAATTAGAAGGGATCTTTTTGTATCGTCTTGTCTTATTCACCTCTAAGCGTTTTTCCCCCAACTTCCACCCAATGTCATATACATAATGGACATTTGGCTAATGTTTTCATTTCAATATTTTAAATAAGTGCGTGAGAATAAGCATGACATTATTAGAGTGATCATTAACTGTGCATACCATGCTGTAGCATTTTCCTGTTAATGGATTGCCTTGTTTTTAAAATGCTTTCAGATTGGGTTGAATTTAGTCCATACGAAATTGGCATGGCTAAATATGGTACTTTTATGGCTCCAGACTTATTTGGAAGCAAATTTTTTATGGGAACAGTTGTTAAGAAGTATGAAGAAAACCCCTTGCATTTCTTAATGGGTAAGTGATCAAAATAAAAATATATCACTGATTTGTTTGACTATTTTGAAATCTGGTACATTTTAAGTTATTTTCCGTTTCTGCTTTATTTTAGGTGTCTGGGGCAGTGCCTTTTCCATATTGTTCAACAGAGTTTTGGGCGTTTCTGGTTCACAAAGTAGAGGCTGCACAATGGAGGAAGAATTAGGTATCCTAAAGATATGCTTACATTGATACAAATCTTGCTACATTGATAAATTTTATTAGCATATATGGAGAAAATATTAAATCTTCGTAAATATTTCAATCATTCTAAATTTATTAATAATTTGGTGAATCAATCTAAATATTTCCTAAAAATATTATGTAAGGTACTTCTTAAGTATTATTTTGACACTGAGGTTATAAAACTCATAAAAATCATTGATTCCTGAGTCATTTTTAATAGAACACATCTCTATTCCTTTTTTGCATTATACTGCTAAACATACTATTTTTATTAGAAAATCCTCTTTTTACCAAATAAGAGTAGCTTTTTAAAGATTAGATTCACCAACAGCTAAATGCAATGTAACACTGAAGTTTATGCTTGTCACAGTTTATTTAACCTTTAAACATTAACTCACCAGAATTCTGTTAGCATCTTATACTAATCTATACCCAAAAGAAGGAAAAAAAATCAGATCACCCCAGTACACTTAAACTAATGATTTTCAATAAATCTAACCTATTAGCCTATAATAAATTATGAATATTTACAAAACCTGAGAAAGTAGACAATCTCAACTGGGGACCAGTGGTTTTCATTCATTATAAGAATACCACAGAAACATGTTTTCTTAAATTAATAAATTTAATTTAAGCAAACAAAAAATTTACATTAGTTTGTTCCAAAAGCCTTGCCACTAGTATTTTAATCAACACTAATTTTTGTTTTGACTGTTTGGACTGATAGCATAAATAAATGGTGGCATGCTAAATCTGAATTTGGAGCCATAACAGCAGGGACCTGGGAGAAGTGCCCGATGGGCTATCAGCACAACTACCTACTATCTCTTCTCTGTCTGGGAAGTAGCACAGATCTATCTGAGAACAGAGAAGGTGACAGAATAACATTGATGACTTTTTAAATAATTAATTTACTGGAAGAATGCTTGCATACAAAAAGTTTACTGCAGAAATTTTAAACAAGCTGTCCTTGGTTATCCCAGGCAACATCAGTTGATTCCATTAAGTTTACATGCAAAAGAGAATACAATTGTAACATTAATTGGAACAGTAAGTTGGCTTATAAGCAGTATTACCACTGCTCCTACAAGAATTGATTTTTAGTTATTTGATAATTTATTTAGTATTTGTATTTAGTGTGGTAAACTCCTGTAGTTCATAATATTTTCAACAGTGTCATTTGTATTTTTGATTAGTTCTTAATGAGTAATGGAAAAGTTATCTTATAATTTCATTGGAGCCAAAGATTTTAAAATAAAAATAAAAACAAACACAGAAATAAGGCACCTTGTGCTTGTTTACTTTCTGTCCTCTGATCATCACCCAGTTAATGAGCAAACAAGGTAGGTGGCACTCATGAGCCTGCTGTGACATTTACCACGGGGCACATTCTCTTAACAGTAACTGCAAGGCAACGTGTATAATGATAAAATGATCTTACTTGATTTCTTTTAATGAACATTACATCCCAGATGAATGTCCTGTTCCCAACTCTTCGTGGAAATAACAAATTATCTCTCTAAATTATGTGAAGATTTAAAAAATAAAAATAAAAAAAAAGAAGAAAGAGAAGATCACATATTGAGGCCTGCTTCCTGTGCCCCTCTATTGAATAATCCAGATAACCTAGGGTTTGTTGTTTTTTTCTTCTTAAGGCAGGAAGAGAATAGGACTGAAATAACATATCTGAATGTGGGTGAGACAGTGGCTAAAAGCCAAGGAAAAGGAGGAGGTTTATACTAGGTAGTTTTGAGAAGGTTCTTTGTTGAGAAGTTTCCTTAGAGGCCGGCAGTCTGGCAGCGTATTGACTCGGACTGTGTGTCAGACTGAGGAGGAATATCGTGTATGTGTGATCCGCCAGTCGACAGGAAGCATGTTACCTCAGATTAAGTAAGGATTTCCAGAAATGAAACCAGAGAGGTGACCGAGAGGACTCTGAGGACTCCTGGTGACTACTGTATCCTTTGGCTGACTGAAGTCTACCTCCTAAAGGAGTGTTCAGAGATGATTTTTGCTTTTTTGTTTTCTTCCTTCTGAAGAAAGACTTTAAGGTAAATTGGGCTACAATCAGGTAACTCTGAAAGAAATTATTTACTCTCTAAGGAGTTTTGAATAAATGTGAAAAAGTTACACTTTTGAGAGATGGAGTTGTACATTACGCTAGGATGGAAAATATGTAAATTCAGAATAGTTAGCTATTCATATCATGAAGTCTTCCTTACAAATAAGACAGTGTTTTGCTGAACTATTTTCTTAAACTATCATATGTGGCAGAAAGAAAGAAAGGAAAGAAAGAAGAAAGAAATAAGAAAAAGAAGGAAAGAAGAGAGGGAAAGAAAGAAAAGAAAGAGAAAGAAAGGAAGGAAGGAAAAGAAGAGCAATAGAAAGAAAGAAAATGCTTGAGGAAGGAAAAGAAAATACATGTAGGACTAGAAACACACTTAATGTATATGGCACCTGGGATAGATAATTTCTTAACATCTCCCACACCCCCATGTAACAAAATTACTGTTGAAGATAGTCATTTTACTTGAAAAAAAAAAACAACTAGGCTGGTCACGGTGGCTCACACCTGTAATCCCAGCTCTTTGGGAGGTCAAGGCAGGAGGATCACTTGAGTCCAGGAGTTTGAGACCAGTCTAGGCAATAGAGTGAAACTTTATTTCTACAATTTTTTTTTTTTTTTTTTAGTTAGCCAAGTATGACGGCCTATGCCTATAGTCCCAGCTACTCAGGAGGCTAAGGTGGAAGGGTTGCTTGAGCCCAGAGGCAGAGGTTGAAGTGAGCAAAGATCATGCCACTGCATGCCAGCCTGGGTAACCATTTAAAAAAAAAAGAAGAAGAAAGATAACTAGTTATTGTACTAGATTTTACTGCTGTCTTTGCCTTAAGGATTTCTGGTTGTTATTTTAGTTTTTATAACTGCTCTTTTAAGATGTTCTGCAGGAAGCACAAATTCTTGACACCAAAAGGTCAATTTCAACTGATAATTTTAAATATTATTGAAAGTCAAAAGATAATTTATGTTAGTATCTTTCATTCATTTTAAGAAAACTGTTTTGTAACTCACCTGTAGATTTTGGTTTTATCCTTTATCTTCATAAACACCACTTACAAATATCTAATAAAGAAAAAGGCATATTTTTTGGTATAACAAGGAGCTTCCTATAATCGTTATTTTTTTCAGAATTATGATAAACATAAAAATTATCCTCTTTAAATCATGAATTAATAAATATAAACTAATTTTTCATGTGCCAGGAAGTTTTATTTCCAGTGAGAAATCTGAAAACATAATTAAATCTAATAAATCTAGAATTATTAAGTGGATTTAAATTTATACTAGTAGAGCTAGTAGATCTCACTCTGTGGTTTTGCTCAGATTACTTCTTTATAATACATTTAATTGTTAATTTTGACACCTGCAGTGCTTCAATTTTTTTGTTTTCTTTTCACAGAAAATATTACAACAAAGCATATTGTGAGTAATGATAGTTCGGACAGTGATGATGAATCACACGAACCCAAAGGTGAGTGAGCCAGGAACTTCTCTGGCCGAGATCCATGAGGAAAGGATATGAACACTTTGTCTGATTTTCTCACTCAAGATGCTGATGGTAATCTCTACTTCAGACACGGAAGTGATAAAATTGTAGTTTTCTATTGAGAGAAAGGATTGCATGTTGCATGTCTAACAAAGTAGGCAGCACATATATATCCCTAATTTGTTTTATTTTAATACCTCAAAAATACTATAAGTTGAACAAATGAACAGATCCGAGATGGTAGATAGAGCACTGGGCTTCTCAGCATGGTTACTGTGATTTGGGAACCTTTTTAGATGGCTTTAAAAATTAAAATTTTGTCTTCTGGAATTTTATTATTAAGTAACATGAAAAATTATATTCTCACTCCATTTCTGACCCTTATTCCACTGGCTACACCCCCTTTCTTGAGAAGGGATTGGTGATGAAGTGGGGTAAAAGTATCAAGAACTTGTTGTGTATATTATTCGATAGTGTAAATGAGCCCTTTTACATTTTGGCAAGGTAGTTTTCAGTTTGGTGTGGATCATGATAGTCGATGATGGACTTGGGGCAGAGATAACGTGAGGATCAGATTGGCAACAAGTATGAAGGTCATATTTGTTTTGAATGTTTTGTGGTAAAATAGATTATTTTGATACAGTGTTTTGAGATAGCTATTTATAAAAATGTTCCCAATAGTTAAAAAAGAGCCAACAAACAAACAAAAACAAAAAGAAAACAAAACAAACAGAAGACTTTATAAGAACTGGATGTAACTGTCCTATTACAGTTTCAATATGATCATCTAGATTTTAGAAGATATTAGAGGCTTTCTGGTCCAAAACTTAATTAATTCCACTAGGCATGGAAGAGCCTGTTTTATCCTTGCTTAATTATTACTAAAATTAAAATTCTTTTTTCATACCTGGGCTGTTACTTCCTCAGAAGCTGTGTTTGTGTGAATTAGAGAAAAGCTGCCTTCTCTGGAGAATGTAGCTGCACAAGGCCATGGCTTGGCTAGTGTGTAGTGTCTTGCAAACATTAAAAAAGATGGTTCCTTCCCTGGGCAGCCAACGCTTTCACCTGGGCACAAGGCTTGGCTAGATGAGTGCAAGCTGGGTTCAGCCCTGATTTGCCCCCCTGTCCTGCTGCATTATGCAGCCCATGATCGGCCTAATCAAATAATGGCCAGCAGCCCTGATCATTACTCAGGAACCCCAAAAGAACCCTGCCCTGGAAGGAAGCAAGTCTTCATCCTGCAGCCCATGATCGGCCTAATCAAATAATGGCCAGCAGCCCTGATCATTACTCAGGAACCCCAAAAGAACCCTGCCCTGGAAGGAAGCAAGTCTTCATCCTGGCTCCTTCCTTTTTAAAATTTAAAATTTATATATATTTTAGTTGTTGAAGTTCTTTTTGTTTTGAATTTCCTTTTAATGAAGGAAGCTAGCCATTGTAAAGGGGATAGATATCATATGCCTAGCATCGCTAGAATTATTTGTGTATTGATTTAGGGGCTACCGAGGAGACAGAATAACAGTTTCTCCATTATTAAGTATTTCTATAGATGGACAGTACATTTGATAACCCCTACAGTACTAGCTGAGTCTTAAGGCTGAGAAGTTCAAGGACTGTTGAATATGGCTGCTTTGGTTTTAGGACCAGCCTTGCTTTCAGCATGATATTTAGTATGTGGTTAAGGTTTTCTTTTAGGCTCTTAGTATTTATATTTTCTCTTTTACATAGAGTTTTTAGAGCAGTTTTGGGCTCAAAGCAAAACTGAGCCCAAAGTATAGAATTACCATATGTCATATGTCCCCTGTCTACCTTCCATCTCCCCATCGCCTCCCCCACTATAAACATTCCACACCAGAGTGGTACATTTGTGACAACTGATGAACTTAAGTTGACATTATTATCAGTCAAAATCCATAGTTTACATTAGGACTCAACTGTTGGTATATATTCTATGGGTTTTGACAAATATATAATGACATATATTCATCATTATACATGTCACACACACTAGTTTCACTGCTCTAAAAATCCTGTCTCCTGCCTGTTCCCCGCTCCCCCTACCCCTAACAAGCACTAATCATTTTACTGTCTCTCTATTGCTTTGCCTTTTCCAGAATGTCTTATAGTCAGAATCAAACACTGATGTAGACTTTTCAGATCTTTCACTTAGTAGTGTACATTTAAAGTCCCTCTATGTTTTTTCTTGGCTTCATAGCTTTTTTTTTTTTTAAGCACTGAATAATATTCCACTGTCTGGTTGTGCCACCGTTTAGTTATTCATTCACCTACTGAAGAAGGTGAACTTAGAAAACTTGAACTTTGCTTTCAAGTTTTGGACATTATGCATAAAACTGCTAGAAAAATCTATGTTCACATTTTGGTGTAGACATAGATTTTTCAATTTATTTGAGTGAATATGATGTAGCACAATTGCGGATCATATGGTAATAGTATATTTAGTTTTGTAAGAAACTGTCAAACGGTCTTCCAAAGTGGCTGTACCGTTTTACATTCCCTACCAGCCATGAATGAGAGTTCTTGTTGCTCCACATCTTTTAAACATTTGGTATTATCTATGCTTTGGATATTGGTCATTCTAACAGGTATGTAGTAGTATCTTTTTATTGTTTTAATTTGCATTTCTCAAATGACATTTAACTTGAAGCATCTTCTCATATGCATATTTGCCATCTGTATATCTTTTTTGATGAGGTATCAGTTCAGGCCTTTGGCCCATTTTTGGATTGGGGTTGTTTTCTTATTATTGAATTTTAAGTGTTCTTTGTATGTTTTGTATTACATGTTTTTAATCAAATATGTCCGTTGCAAATAATTTATTTCAATCTGTGGCTTATCCTTTTATTGTCTTGAGACTCTTTCATATGTAGTCAAATGATTTTGAGCAAAGTTTTAGGTATTTTCATCTTTAGTTTCTTCAAACCTATCCTGGAACCATTACCTTCTCTCACAGAATCGTTGCAATCATTAAATTAGCAAATGCAGACAAAAGGGCTTTAAGTTGTAAAGGGTGATGCAAATAGAAATGTACTATTACTGTTATGACCAGTAAGCAATAAGTATCATTTATATGTTGACTGTTGGTTTTGTCCCACAAGTGATGCCATTATCAAAGGTATCCTGGTATGGAGGTGGGGGCTTATTGGATAATAAGAAGAAAAGTAAGAAGCCATAGCCCCAAAATCTTTGGAAATAATTGTGTATCTCATTTATATCCTGTGTAACTGGAGATAGAAGTCATTCACTTTAAAGCCTGGATTGTTCTAGTAAAAGACATTTTTTGCCCTGTTTGGCATTAGAAAAGTATAAGAGTAGAAAATAGTGTATTTGTTTTTGGTGACTATATAGTCATCTGGATTGGTTACTGAATGAAAGATCTCTTCATATACTCAGCTCAGTTAAACAAATAACTGTGAAGATAAGGATTATAAATCATGCTACTATAAAGACACATGCACACGTATGTTTATTGTGGCACTATTCACAATAGCAAAGACTTGGAACCAACCCAAATGTCCATCAGTGATAGACTGGATTAAGAAAATGTGGCACATATATACCATGGAATACTATGCAGCCATAAAACAAGGATGAGTTCGTGTCCTTTGCAGGGACATGCATGAAGCTGGAAACGATCATTCTCAGCAAACTATCACAAAGACAGAAAACCAAACACCGTATGTTCTCATTTATAGGTGGGAATCGAACAATAGAACACTTGGACACAGGACGGGGAACAGCATACACTGGGGTCTGTTGGGGGGATGAGGGGCTGGTGGAGGGATAGCATTAGGAGAAATATCTAATGGAAATGATGAGTTGATGGGTGCAGCAAACCAACATGACACATGTATTACCTATGTATCAAACCTGCACGTTGTGCAAATGTACCCTAGAACTTAAAGTATAATAAAAAAAAATTTATTTATGATGGTTTTATGTATGTTTAGTTTACATTTATTGGAAATTATGAAGCTGACTATAGAATCTCTTTTTTTTCTCTTTATTTCAACACACACACACACAGAGCCACACACACATACACACACAGTTTTATAAATGCGTGAATATTTACATACAGGGTTCCCAGAAATCGGAAAAAATGAGGTTTAGGCAGGTGAAGTTATACACTACCATAAATTGTTCTTTGATTTTGATTATGAATAAATAAGATTGATGATGATGCTTCTGCTGCTGCTGCTACAACTGTTTCTGCTACTAGCTAGTGTTTATTAAGAATTTAATATGAGCCAGGCGCTTTTCTAAGAACATTACATAGATGCATAAACACAGTTAATTCTCACAACTTTAGGAGGTTTATCAATGAGGAAATGAAGGAGGAGAAGGGAAAAGTAACTAGCAAATACTGGAGAGAGGGTTGGCACTCAAGGAGTCTGATTCTGGAGCCAATGCTATAAATGACCATACAACATAGTTTCCCAGGAGAAATGATGTATGCACAGGTTTTAAGGAAAAAGCCATTTAAAACTGCTTCTTTGGGGTGATTGCTGAATTTTAAAATGTTTAGGCATTTGTTTAAATTAAAGGCTTTTAAATCCCCAAACTTTATAAGCAAGGATGAAATGACAGGTCATAAGATCAATAGGTCATAAGGGTGTTTATTTAGTAGCAAATATATGTTGAATCCTTTAGCTCTTACTCCTTATTTTACAGAAATCCTGAATGTTTGTTAAACAGGATAAAATTTCTTAAGGTAACTTAAGAAATCTAGAGGATAGAACTAACCACTGTGGATTTTCTGTGTGTAAGTTATATGTGTGCATGCAAGTGCATGCACTTGAAGCCAGAGAAAAGGAAGAAAACAATTCAGGAAAGAAGGAAAGGGGGAAAATGAATGAAATTTACCCGGAAATCTGAGCATAGACCAAGTGGCACTGGCAAGAATACACCCTTTACACGCACTATAGGTAAAAGGTGAACTAAGAACAACTTAAGAACAAAAATGATTAACTGCAATATTAATCTAGGCAAATAAACATGTTAAACCAAACACAGAGCTTCATTGTTAATTTTACTATTTAATTATCCAAAGAAGATCCCTTTTTTTTATTTTTTATTTTTTTGGTCAGACAGAGTCTTGCTCTGTTGCCAGGCTGGAGTGCAGTGGTGCGATATCAGCTCACTGCAACCTCCTCCTCAAGTGATTGGCTCACCTGGACTCCTCCGGGTTCAAGCGATTCTCCTGCCTCAGCCTCCTGAGTAGCTGGGACTACAGGTGCATGCCACCATGCCCAGCTAATTTTTTTTTTTTTTTGTATTTTTAGTAGAGATGGGATTTCACCTTGTTGGCCAGGATGGTCTCTATCTCTCGACCTCATGATTCGCCTGCCTTGGACTCCCAAAGTGCTGGGATTACAGGCATGAGCCACCTTGCCTGGCCCAAAGATCCCTTTTTAAACATGCATGTTGGAGTCTGTATAGTGACCTTTTCTTTTTCTCCAGGCACTGAAAATGAAGATGCTGGAAGGGACTATCAAAGTGATAATCAAGCAAGTTGGATTCATCGTATGATAATGGCCTTCGTGAGTGATTCAGCTTTATTCAATACCAGAGAAGGACGTGCTGGGAAGGTACACAACTTCATGCTGGGCTTGAATCTCAATACATCTTATCCACTGTCTCCTTTGAGTGACTTTGCCACACAGGACTCCTTTGATGATGATGAACTGGATGCAGCTGTAGCAGGTAAGTGCACAAAATATCATCAGTAGGAGCTAAGGCCGGAGATCTTTATTCCTTCTCTGGAGAGAAGCATTTTAATTATTGTTAACATTTACTCATGTATTCTCAGTTATTACAACCTGCATTTAATGTGTGAAGGGCTTCAAATGACTAGGGTTATTTTTTGTTGTTTGTTTGTATTTTTGAGACAGGGTCTCACCTAGTCGCCCAGGCTGTAGTACAGTGGCACAATCATGGCTCACTACATCCTTAAATTCCGACCTGAAGCAATCCTCCTGCCTCAGCTTCCTGAGTAGCTGGGACTACAGGTGCACACCACCATACCCAACTAACTTTTGTAGTTTTTGTAGAGACAGGTTTTTGCCGTGTTGCCCAAGCTGGTCTCAAACTCCTGGGCTCAAGTGATCCTCCTACTTTGGCCTCCCAATGTGCTGGGACTACAGGTGTGAGTCACTGTACCTGGCCTGGATTATTTTTTTTAAGAAAAATTTATATTGGATAGGAAATGGCCTAGACATGTCAGTATAGAAAATTTTCATTAAAATATTGAGGAGGACGGCTGGGGAGCAGTGGCTCATTCCTGTAATCCTAGCACTTTGGGAGGCCGAAACGGGCAGATTACCCGAGCTCAAGAGTTCGAGACCAGCCTGGGCAACATGGTGAAACCCTGTCTCTACTAAAAAAAATACAAAAATAAAATAAAATAAAATAAAAGGCAGCTGTTCATGGTGGTGCACCCCTGTAATCCCAGCTACTCAGGAGGCTGAAACACGAGAACTGCTTGAACCTGGGAGGCAGACATTGTAGTGAGCCAAGATTGTGCCACTGCACTCCAGCCTGGGCAACAAAGTAAAGCTCTGTCTCAAAAAATAGAAAATAAAAAATAAAAAAAATATTGAGGGAGACTTTAGATCTTCTCTGTACTGCTCACAGTTCAGTTGCAGAAATTTGGAAACTATTTCCTATTTTCTGAAAGGGATTTAAAGAAGGGAATTGGGTGCTTATAAAATTGTTCCAAACCTTCTGGGAGCAAGCTTTAGGCTGAGCTTTCGGGAATGATTCAAAAACCACTTCAGAATCATCCCCACAAATGTCTTGGCAACTGTGCTTGGCAGGAGAAATAGCGGAAATGTAGCTTCTCTCTCATTTTCTTTTTCGGATTTTATGTGAGTGTTCATCTGTGGCAGAGGCCAGGTCTCAGTAGAACTGGAGCTGCAAGGGAATCCGGCAAACACATTCCTTAGCGTGACTCCCTAGTGCAACACAGGGTTTGAGTAAGCCAGCCTGTAGTGTTCACTAGGCTATTGGAACTGTCTCTCCAGTTCTCAGAAAGGTTAGGTAACTCTCTTAAAGCTGCCCAGCAAGAACCTTGTCACTTTCAGGTTTGTCACTTAGCCAGATCCTCAAGAATAATCCCCTTTGGTCTTCAGTTCCATGCCTGTTATAGATTTAAAGTTAAATTTGCTTTGGTGACCAATCAATACACAATAATTTTTTGGTGATAATTCTGTCATCTTAAATTTTTCTATTTCACCACACCATCATCTTTTCCTTAATGTCCAAATGTCATTCCTCAATCATTTATGAAAGGACATTTTGATTAGATGCAGTAAAAACTTAAATGGGATATTTCCAAAAACATTTTCTACTGCCTTTTGTTTAAGCATCATACCTAGAACATACTTGTGAAATTTAGGATATAGCTTTGGATTTTGTTGTTGTTTTGGTATTGTTGTTTCTATTTGTTGCTTGACCCCTTAAAAGGAATTGCAGAAGCAAAACTGACCTCTGTTGTTTAAACAAGATTAATGCAAACTCATTATATTTTGTGTTATGTTTATGGCATCAAACTCCAGGATATGAGGTATGTCTGATTATATGCCAGTAATCCCAACAGGATTCACTATGTTATATAGTATATTAACTATTATATTAACTATAATGAAATTCTAATTGTTATAAAGTCAGTATCTATTTTTAAATTCATCCCAAATAAAAATACACTTAACCATACATTCAGTGACATTATTTTTCTTGTTTAGTCACATAACTATGTTTATTGTCATCACAATACCAATTAAATGTGTCTCTTCTAGAAACATGTGCTTTATGGATGAATGATGATGAGCTTAAAAAAACTACAAATTCATAGAGCATGTCGATATATAGAGAATCTTCAGTTATTTTACTCTATAGAAAGGGAAGAACAAAGAAGATAATTCTGTCATTTTTGCTCAAAATTTCTCAACAGAGCTGAGATTGGGACACAGGCTTTTTAACATTGCTTCCAAGCCTTTCCCTTGGACACACACCATTCCCCTTAGCCCTTGGTTTTCTTAGTCATCCACTTGCTTATGTAAAAATGGAAGTTTTCTTTGTGTATACTTTATTCTATTTGTTTTACGTTACTATTTGGATTGCACCAGCTCCTTATGTAGTTTTCACAGCACGTGGTCTACACTCCACATTTTAACAACTTCCTGGTAGTTTTGCAATATTTTATGTAGATTTGGTGGTGTTGGGATTACCAGATAAAATACAGAATACCCAGTTAGATTTTAATTTTAAATATGTATATGAATAATTTATATATAATTCTTGCAGCATTTAGGACATACACTAAATAATTATTTGTTGATTATCTGAAATTCAAATTAAACCAGGCATCCTGTATTTTGTTAGCTAAATTTGGCAACTTTAGGACGTATGCCTCTTCCTTCTAAATTATTTTGCATTTTCATCTTCCTTCTGTCTTTTGTTCATTCTTTCATTCACTTAGGCTCACTGAGTACTTACAATGTGCTTGGTTCTGCACTCCAGCCTGGGCGACAGAGCCAGACTCCATCTCAAAAACAAAAAACAAACAAGCAAAAAAGAATATGAGTTTATTGTGGGTGTTTGCATTTGGAGAATAATAGTTATACACCACCTTGTCTACTCCTTTGTTCATTTCATGCCCTTTGAAAGAAGAGTTATAGACAGTTTTCATGAAACAACATAAGGAAATATAAACTATCAATCATCCCCAAATATGGCATTATATAAACCAATTTTTTTGAGATACCTGAAAATGTTTGAAGCTAAAATTATTTTAAATTAATGATGTTTGGAAAGAACTTTAAATTTTATTTCATAGTGTGTATTTCATTTAAATTACATTTTATTCATTTTTATGTATTCAATTGAAAAAATGTATATGGGGCATTAATTTCAGTAAAAACTTTAGTCAGTTCAGTCAGTTCACAGATTCATTCAACTTTATGATTTATAGGCCAATATTGCTAAAAATAATTTCATTTTAGACTGAATTTACTGAATTAAGTAGTGCTTTTTCAGAAAAAGTCCTTACAAAGATAGATCTGGCTTACTTCCCTCTGGTTGTTTCCAACTTTTAGAATAATCGTATGTTTGGAATGAAAAGTTAAAACATTTATCATAAATTGTGATCATTTTGTTTCATAAGGTCTTCCTTAAAATTCCTGTTTTAAAGAATGCCAACTGAATTTTTATCCACAATTTATTTAAAACATTAATTAAGCACATTTCTTTTTAAATTTTGCAACCCCCATGCAAAAAATAAATAAATAAATAAATAAATAAAAAGATTTCTATCTAATCTAGATATTAGTTGGAAAAATGTTACATTTGTTTACCCTATGATGATTTTGTTTATATAAATTAAAATTTGGATGTTTTGGAATTAAAGCAATCTCTCAACCTAAAATCAGTAAAGGTGCACTATTTTTCTGCCTACTACTTCACCTTGCCGACTGTATTTTGAAAACAGAAGAAATTATAGTATGATAACATTTCCCTCATGTGTTTACTGCAAAATAGTTGTGTACCTGTAGAAACAAATTTTGGAGAACTTGTTATTAGTTATATGCCTCCTTTCCTGTTTACTTTTATGTTTATCCTACTTACTGTGACACACACCATCTGGAAATAAGAAATAAAGACATGAGTTAATTTAGGCTAGAGTTCAAAACACAGACATCCAAATATTTGTACACTGAATCTGTGTGATGTATTTATAAAATGGCCACTACAAATATCCAAAGCTGATCTGCTTTAAGGAAATGTTACATAATTCTAAAACAGAGTTATGTTTTCACAACCATTGGATAACCTCATTAATTCACAAGTTTAGAAACCTTGTATGTTTTAAATTATGGCAGGATATTCTTCCGTAGTGGCATTTATCCAATACTCTATGACATTTTAGTAGATGTTATACAATAAATTGGGTTCCAGTTCAAATAAATTTGGGAAAATTTACAACTTGATCTCCCTCTTCAGATACAATGAGATACCATAATGAGTTTAAGTCCTACTTAAAGCTGCTTAAGGATAGTACTTTAAAAGGAGACTGGCTTGTATTTGAATCTCAGTTGGATCCTTTACTATCAGGCCATCTTAGGCAGTCACTTAGCATAAGCCTCAATTTACTTACAAAATAAAAATAACAATGGTACCCATGTTATGGAGTTATTTGGAGGATTGGTTAGCATTTTCATATAAAGTGCTGTCAGTGGGAGCCATAGGAAGGAGAATAGGGAATGCGCAATGTAATTGGCTAGTACTTTAAGTTGTTGAATTTTGTCTTTCTCAAGACATGACCTTATTTAATCATGGCACTCTTATTTTGTATATGAGACATAGTTTATATCTTGCATAACTATGCTTTTTGCAACACAGTTAGGAAACACTACTTTCTGGTTTGGCTTGTTTTTTTTTTGTTGTTTTTTGCGACATGGATGAACTTAGTGGATATTATACTAAGTGAAATGAGACAGACACTACATGATCTCACTGTTATGCGTAATCTAAGAGTTGAACTCAGAAGTAGAAAATAGGATGAGGATTACTAGAAGCTGGGGGGGATTTGGGGAGGAGGCAGTAGATGGAGAAAGAGGCAACCTTGCTCAAAGGGTACAAA
The DNA here is from genome assembly GCF_003255815.1 of Theropithecus gelada. Classification (NCBI taxonomy): domain Eukaryota; kingdom Metazoa; phylum Chordata; class Mammalia; order Primates; family Cercopithecidae; genus Theropithecus; species Theropithecus gelada. The sequence continues at coordinate 179,101,387 of NC_037668.1, read as the reverse complement.
GTGTCAGTGAGAGAGGAGGAATAAGTTCTGGGTATCTATTGCACAGCATGGTGCCTGCAGTTAATAATAATGTATATTTCAAAATAGTTAAAAGACAGGATTTAGATGTTCTTACCAAAAAGAAGCAGTAAATATTTGATGTCATGAATATGTTAGTTAGCTTGATTTGATCCACAATGTATGCATGTAACGAAACATCACATTGTACCCCATAAATGTACACAATTATTATCTACAAAATAAAAATTGTTTAAAAAATAAAATAAAACAAACAATAAAAGGAACACTACTCACCATCAGTTTATCTGGAAGGTGGGAACAATGGTGTTTAGCTACAAACTGAAGCTGGGAATTGGTCCACATGATTTTTCTCTCAAATGCCCTCACTCTAGGATTTAAGAAAGGATAAAAGGATCCTTTCTTAGTCCTTCCTTAGTTAGTCATGCCACTTTCTAAAGTAATAGTGGGACACCGTGCTTAGGGCTTAGACCTTGTGAACCTGGCTTGGAATCTTTTGAATCTGTTTGAAAATAGACAATTTATTTTACCTCTGTGAGCCTCAGTTTCCTTATCTTTAAAATGGCTATCTCCTTTGTAAGATTGTTTTCTTATCTTTAAAATGGCTGTCTCCTTTGTAAAAGTTGTATAAGAATAATAAATCTTATATATGAAATTTCTGATACATAATAGACTCAGAATAAATGAAGTCACCATTAAGAGAAATATCAGTAACCAACTAATGAATTATAACTTTTTAGTAAAATATTTAAAAATGAATTTAAGCCAAAGACTCACTATTTTTACCTTTAAGATGTTCACATATATAATTGTTAACCTAAAAACTTCAGAGGAATAAATATTAAAATTGGGCTCAACAGTCTCTTTATATATTTCTTACATCTTTACATTCCAGGTTCTGTAATAGATAGTCTAGTGTCTTGGCTGATGGCAAAGTGCATTCTCACTACTGTTTATATATACTTATTAAGAAAACAGAATTGATCTACAGATAATTATTTAAAGAACTATTTCTCTTCTCTCTCCTTATTGCACTATAAGTTAGCCTTGGACACAGCCAGCCTTTATTATTTAGCCATATTACCTTATCCTCATCTTTAAAAATAGCTTTATTTTTAGCATATTTAGTTTTATTCAAGACAGTTATTCACACCTTTCCTCTTTGCTTGCCTATTCTGGGCAGTATGAATTGCCTCAGACATAAAATTTATTCTTCTTTATTTATAAGCATCACTAGTAAGCGTTTGTAACATTTATTTGTTATTCAGTATTTTAGAAATGGGAATTTTTAACAGATGTGAGGAAACAGATGACTTTGTTAACTGTAGAATGTTAGAAGGATATTAATGTTTCTTTAAAGTATTAATAACTATACCAAAGTCTTATTTTTTCACTTTACATTGAATAAAATATTATGACTGTCTCATTGGTGTTTTTACTTCAACCTTTATTTATAATGAGGATTATGGATTTAATTGGACAGGAAGAATTTAAAGATTTGCTTTCCTTTTTCATTTCATGCTCTTAAAATGTAGTAAGTAAAACTGACTATAGGAGAATTACAGTATTATTCTTATTTAGAAACATATGGAGGGAAACTAACATACACTAGTTTCCTACTGTGTGCTGAGCATGTATGTATGTACATAGGTATTAAGTCAGAGATCCTTATTCATATCTGGTGTGACCATCTTCACTTTATTCTACATCATAGGCCTCCATCTTGGGCTTTGCCAGCCTTCTTCCTAACAGCAGGAGGAAACAAGAGTGTGGACAAGGGAACAGAGCACAACAGCTGCATGGCATTTTATCCAGTTCAATTCAAACCAGTTCAATTCTGGTCATGTTTTATTTTCCTGGCAAGTGAATTAGGAGCACCACACATAAATGTGAAGTGTAGTATGTTATCAGTATTATTTTTTCATAAAATTAATGATCTGTAGGTCCTCTTTTTCTTCAGAATCCTTGCCATCTCATCTGTTCTCCTCCCATACTGTCCTCAGACTGCAGGCTCCTTGCTGTCCTCAAACACACCCAGCCTGATTCTGCCTTGGGACCCTTGCTGTAGCTCCTCCCTCTCCCTGGTAACTTCTGGATCCCACCCTCCCAATCTTTAGATGGTCTGTTCCACATCATTATTCTTATTTCAGTGTAAGGTTTTCTTCTCAGAGGCATCTCCATTGACCATCTATCTGAAGTTACTCCTTATTATAGTGTCCTTGCTCATTTTCTTCATTGCCTTTATCACTTTATGAACTGCCCTCTTAATACATTTATTTACTTATTGGCGGTGTACTCGCAATATGAGCTCTATCCGAGCAGAGCATGTATCTATCTGGTTCAGCATCTGGAATCATATCTGAATGGTAGTAGACAACATATATTTGCTGGGTGTGTTGGCTGGATGATTTCCTTGGACTCTCACCTTGTGATGGAATGCACACTCACCCCCAAGAGAGGCAGCCTGGGAACGATACAGAGTCTGCCACCTCCCAGCTAGGCCACCTTCGAGGTGACTCTTCATTGGCTTCACCCTCCATCTACAGATGTCCTCTGCCTCACCTGTCTGTTATAAGAATTAAACAAGACTGTGCATGAGGAAATGTTGAGAAACCTGTAAAGACCTACGTAATGTAAGATAATACTATTAAAGTGATCATAGCTTAGAGTTAATACCAGGACCTGAACTAAGTGCTTTCCATGCATTGTCCCCATAAATCCTCGCAGCAACCTTATTTGATAATCCTGATGTTACAGATGAGGAAACTAAGACTTAAGGGTAATAATTACAATTGCTAAAGTTGTATTTAGCATGCCCAGCTCTATTTGTCTCCAAAGCCTGAGAGCCGAATCATATGAAATTCTTTCAAATTTGAAACCAACATTTTTAGATGATAAATACTGATGAATGATCATTTAATTCATTCTTGTTTTTCTTTTATGTTTTTAAGATCCTGATGAATTTGAGCGAATATATGAACCTCTGGATGTCAAAAGTAAAAAGATTCATGTAGTGGACAGTGGGCTCACCTTTAACCTGCCGTATCCCTTGATACTGAGACCTCAGAGAGGGGTTGATCTCATCATCTCTTTTGACTTTTCTGCAAGGCCAAGTGACTCTAGTCCTCCGTTCAAGGTAAGAATACCTAATGTAGCATTCCATTCTCTACCACATTCTCTTGCTTGCCTTATAGATCTCTTAGTCCCTTTGACTCCAGTTTCTTATTCCTTTAATGTATTTTCTACATCTTTATGAATAATAGTTCTAAAATGCAAACATGATTCAGTCAGTCTCCTGCTTAAAGAAACTTTTAAATGATTCTAATGAGCTCAATAAAGGTCAGAGTCCTGAGCAGGACAAGAATAATACAGTGGGTCTGAAGTTTACAAAGGAAATGAGGCTGAGATTTGGGAGTTAGCAAGTAAATGATCATTAAAACAATGCATGGAGAGGGTATATCCTGAGAAGAGAAGTGGACATAAATAGTACTTTAAAGAACGCTATCAAGGGGAAAGGAGGAGAACAAAGGAAGTGTGTAGTATTATGAAAATTGAAGATATGTAACAACAAGGAGGTTTTTTGGTGAACTGGACAAGGCCAGTTTCAATAGGGCTGTGAAGGCAGAAATCAGACCAGAGTGGTTTGAGAGATGAGTGGGAGTTAAAAAAAAAAAAAAAAAAAGAATTCTGTAGATTGTTCAGGGAAGGAGATGGACTATATCTGTAAGAGGCTGTAAGAGGATGTGGGGAAGAGGAAAATTGTGTGTGTGGGTGGTCGGGGGTGGGTTGTTAATAGAAGAGACAAGCATGTTTACATACTGATGGCTAGGAGTTGTTAATGAAGGTATTACTGAAAAGAGGAGAGATGAGATATAGGATGAAGTCACATCTCTGGGAAGGATGTAAGGGTGGGAAGTGGGAAAGGAATCAAGGACACAAGTGGGGAACAGTATTGAAATGTCCACGCTAGGGGAAAATGGCAGCAGATAAAGATTTATCATTAGGTTTGGAAAAAGGAAGTGAAGGAAGTACTCATGTGATGACTTCGAAGTTTTGTAGGTATTAGGAGTCAAGGTTAACTTGTGAGGATAAAAATATGGAGGTAGTGGAGTCAGGCATGTGGGGTGAATAAAAGTCCGCCTCTGTGAAGAAATGAGAAAAGCTTGTGAATGTGGCAATATAGAAAGATTGCCGGACCGTACTTTGGCCTCACCCTCAAATAAATACGCTTTGTTCCCCCTGCCTGGAATACTCCAAACATTCTTTAGACACAGCTCAAGTGTTATCTTTCTTGACTTCCACCCATATGGCTAAAGTGCATAGGACTCAGTCAATTCTTCAAATACAGCAATTATCATAGTATATTGTATGTTTTTGCTTACATATATATTGCTTTCACTGTCTGTGAACTCTTTGTGACTAGAACTCTGTTCTCTGTCTGTGTTTATTTTGTTTTAATCATTTGGTCCTAACTGTCATTGAGGTGCTGGCCAAAATATGAGTATATAGGATTTTTTTGTAGGTGAATAAATAAAATGATGTATGAAAGATGGAGTTATTATTTTGATTTTATAGATTAAGAAGTGGCAATTCATAGTGATTAAATGGAACAGTTCATGATCTCCCAACCAGGTGGAATCAGTAATAGCCCAGGTCCTCTGACAGCATATCTGTTTTTTTCTCTATCATATGATGATTAAACTGCTCTCAAGAGCAATAATGGTTATAATAATAACTCTTAAATATATAGAAAACCTTATGTGTTCAAAGTGCTTTCATACTTCATTTTTGAGCTAGTAAAGGTATTCAGACAAAGAAGCAAGTATCAATGAGATAAAATCTTATCAACAAATCAAATAATCTGTGGAATGAGCACAGTCCACGACCTGGCTGGGGAAGTGCTAGTTAAGAAATGTAGCTCCAAAGCTACAGAATGAGAATTTCTTACCCTTTACCAGCTGCCTCCTTTGTGCACGCTGTTCATGAACTATTTTCTGTGTGGTGTGCTGTGTGCAGCAGTTAGTGGGAAAATATGGTTCCTGATCTCCCATAACATTTTGGGATTTTTTGGGGCAAAGACTGTTATTCACAAGAGCCACTTGGAGGGAAATTGAGAAACTTACTATTAAATAGTCATTCATACAAGTTTACATAAGTATGTGTATTATAGGGGATAAATATAAGAATAGATTGGTGCATACTGGAGTTAATGAACAGGGTAACAAATGAAATAGGGTGAAAACAGCACAGAGATGGCAATGAGCACATCTAAGGGGCTGGAGTGATCTGATTAGAAGCGACAGATATTCAGCTGCCTTAGAAAGGCTTAAGGAGAAAGTTTAAGATAGGACAATAGAAAATGGAGAATCAGTGGAGGATTTCAGCAGACAAATGACTTCATGAAAGTGGAATTTTAGGATGATTAATCTGAAAATGGAAAGTAGAATGAGTTGGAGAATGGAAGGCAAGGAATTAACATTAAGAGAAATGTATTGTAATCCAAGCACAGGATAATGAAGTATTACTGCACCAGAGTGGGTGACTATGAATTTGATGACCTACAAGAAACAACGGGGAGGTGGGTTTCAATGGATGACTCTAAGATGATAGCTTAGAAGCTGGTTCTAGTGGTGGAAGACACTGTATTATTCATTTCACCAATGGGGGTATAAAATGTCAAAGCCGGGCGGAGCAAGATGGCCGAATAGGAACAGCTCCAGTTTCCAACTCCCAGCGCGAGCAACACAGAAGACAGGTGATTTCTGCATTTTCAACTGAGGTACTGGGTTCATCTCACTGGGGAGTGCCGGACGATCGGTGCTGGTCAGCTGCTGCAGCCCGACCAGCGAGAGCTGAAGCAGGGCGAGGCATTGCCTCACCTGGGGAGCGCGAGGGGGAAGGGAATCCCTTTTCCTAGCCAGGGGAACTGAGACACACAACACCTGGAAAATCGGGTAACTCCCACCCCAATACTGCGCTTTAAACAAACAGGCACACCAGGAGATCATATCCCACACCTGGCCAGGAGGGTCCCACACCCACAGAGCCTCCCTCATTGCTAGCACAGCAGTCTGTGATCTACCAGCAAGGCAGCAGTGAGGCTGGGGGAGGGGCGCCCGCCATTGCTGAGGCTTAAGTAGGTAAACAAAGCTGCTGGGAAGCTCGAATTGGGTGGAGCTCACAGCAGCTCAAGGAAACCTGCCTGTCTCTGTAGACTCCACCTCTGGGGACAGGGCACAGTAAACAATAACAAACGCAGCAGAAACCTCTGCAGACGCAAACGACTCTGTCTGACAGCTTTGAAGAGAGCAGTGGATCTCCCAACACAGAGGTTGAGATCTGAGAAGGGACAGACTGCCTGCTCAAGTGGGTCCCTGACCCCTGAGTAGCCTAACTGGGAGACATCCCCCACTAGGGGCAGTCTGACACCCCACACCTCACAGGGTGGAGTACACCCCTGAGAGGAAGCTTCCAAAGCAAGAATCAGACAGGTACACTCGCTGTTCAGGAATATTCTATCTTCTGCAGCCTCTGCTGCTGATACCCAGGCAAACAGGGTCTGGAGTGGACCTCAAGCAATCTCCAGCAGACCTACAGCTGAGGGTCCTGACTGTGAGAAGGAAAACTCTCAAACAGGAAGGACACCTACACCAAAACCCCATCAGTACATCACCATCATCAAAGACCAGAGGCAGATAAAACCACAAAGATGGGGAAAAAGCAGGGCAGAAAAGCTGGAAATTCAAAAAATAAGAGCGCATCTCCCCCAGCAAAGGAGCGCAGCTCATTGCCAGCAACGGATCAAAGCTGGACGGAGAATGACTTTGACGAGATGAGAGAAGAAGACTTCAGTCCATCAAATTTCTCAGAGCTAAAGGAGGAATTACGTACCCAGTGCAAAGAAACTAAAAATCTTGAAAAAAAGGTGGAAGAATTGATGGCTAGAGTAATTAATGCAGAGAAGGTCATAAACGAAATGAAAGAGGTGAAAACCATGACACGAGAAATACGTGACAAATGCACAAGCTTCAGTAACCGACTCGATCAACTGGAAGAAAGAGTATCAGCGATTGAGGATCAAATGAATGAAATGAAGCGAGAAGAGAAACCAAAAGAAAAAAGAAGAAAAAGAAATGAACAAAGCCTGCAAGAAGTATGGGATTATGTAAAAAGACCAAATCTACGTCTGATTGGGGTGCCTGAAAGTGAGGGGGAAAATGGAACCAAGTTGGAAAACACTCTTCAGGATATCATCCAGGAGAACTTCCCCAACCTAGTAGGGCAGGCCAACATTCAAATCCAGGAAATACAGAGAACGCCACAAAGATACTCCTCGAGAAGAGCAACTCCAAGACACATAATTGCCAGATTCACCAAAGTTGAAATGAAGGAAAAAATCTTAAGGGCAGCCAGAGAGAAAGGTCAGGTTACCCACAAAGGGAAGCCCATCAGACTCACAGCAGATCTCTCGGCAGAAACTCTCCAAGCCAGAAGAGAGTGGGGACCAATATTCAACATTCTTAAAGAAAAGAATTTTAAACCCAGAATTTCATATCCAGCCAAACTAAGTTTCATAAGTGAAGGAGAAATAAAATCCTTTACAGATAAGCAAATGCTTCGAGATTTTGTCACCACCAGGCCTGCCTTACAAGAGACCCTGAAGGAAGCACTCAACATGGAAAGGAACAACTGGTACCAGCCATTGCAAAAACATGCCAAAATGTAAAGACCATCGAGGCTAGGAAGAAACTGCATCAACTAACGAGCAAAATAACCAGTTAATATCATAATGGCAGGATCAAGTTCACACATAACAATCTTAACCTTAAATGTAAATGGACTAAATGCTCCAATTAAAAGACACAGACTGGCAAACTGGATAAAGAGTCAAGACCCATCAGTCTGCTGTATTCAGGAGACCCATCTCACACGCAGAGACATACATAGGCTCAAAATAAAGGGATGGAGGAAGATTTACCAAGCAAATGGAGAACAAAAAAAAGCGGGGGTTGCAATACTAGTCTCTGATAAAACAGACTTTAAACCATCAAAGATCAAAAGAGACAAAGAAGGCCATTACATAATGGTAAAGGGATCAATTCAACAGGAAGAGCTAACTATCCTAAATATATATGCACCCAATACAGGAGCACCCAGATTCATAAAGCAAGTCCTTAGAGACTTACAAAGAGACTTAGACTCCCATACAATAATAATGGGAGACTTCAACACTCCACTGTCAACATTAGACAGATCAACGAGACAGAAAGTTAACAAGGATATCCAGGAATTGAACTCATCTCTGCAGCAAGCAGACCTAATAGACATCTATAGAACTCTCCACCCCAAATCAACAGAATATACATTCTTCTCAGCACCACATTGTACTTACTCCAAAATTGACCACGTAATTGGGAGTAAAGCACTCCTCAGCAAATGTACAAGAACAGAAATTATAACAAACTGTCTCTCAGACCACAGTGCAATCAAACTAGAACTCAGGACTAAGAAACTCAATCAAAACCGCTCAACTACATGGAAACTGAACAACCTGCTCCTGAATGACTACTGGGTACATAACGAAATGAAGGCAGAAATAAAGATGTTCTTTGAAACCAATGAGAACAAAGATACAACATACCAGAATCTCTGGGACACATTTAAAGCAGTGTGTAGAGGGAAATTTATAGCACTAAATGCCCACAAGAGAAAGCAGGAAAGATCTAAAATTGACACTCTAACATCGCAATTAAAAGAACTAGAGAAGCAAGAGCAAACACATTGGAAAGCTAGCAGAAGGCAAGAAATAACTAAGATCAGAGCAGAACTGAAGGAGATAGAGACACAAAAAACCCTCCAAAAAATCAGTGAATCCAGGAGTTGGTTTTTTGAAAAGATCAACAAAATTGACAGACCACTAGCAAGACTAATAAAGAAGAAAAGAGAGAAGAATCAAATTGACGCAATTAAAAATGATAAAGGGGATATCACCACCGACCCCACAGAAATACAAACTACCATCAGAGAATACTGTAAACACCTCTACGCAAATAAACTGGAAAATCTAGAAGAAATGGATAATTTCCTGGACACTTACACTCTTCCAAGACTAAACCAGGAAGAAGTTGAATCCCTGAATAGACCAATAGTAGGCTCTGAAATTGAGGCAATAATTAATAGCCTACCAACCAAAAAAAGTCCAGGACCAGATGGATTCACAGCTGAATTCTACCAGAGGTACAAGGAGGAGTTGGTACCATTCCTTCTGAAACTATTCCAATCAATAGAAAAAGAGGGAATCCTCCCTAACTCATTTTATGAGGCCAACATCATCCTGATACCAAAGCCTGGCAGAGAGACAACAAAAAAAGAGAATTTTAGACCAATATCCCTGATGAACATCGATGCAAAAATCCTCAATAAAATACTGGCAAACCGGATTCAGCAATACATCAAAAAGCTTATCCACCATGATCAAGTGGGCTTCATCCCTGGGATGCAAGGCTGGTTCAACATTCGCAAATCAATAAACATAATCCAGCATATAAACAGAACCAAAGACAAGAACCACATGATTATCTCAATAGATGCAGAAAAGGCTTTTGACAAAATTCAACAGCCCTTCATGCTAAAAACACTCAATAAATTCGGTATTGATGGAACGTACCTAAAAATAATAAGAGCTATTTATGACAAACCCACAGCCAATATCATACTGAATGGGCAAAAACTGGAAAAATTCCCTTTGAAAACTGGCACAAGACAGGGATGCCCTCTCTCACCACTCCTATTCGACATAGTGTTGGAAGTTCTGGCTAGGGCAATTAGGCAAGAGAAAGAAATCAAGGGTATTCAGTTAGGAAAAGAAGAAGTCAAATTGTCCCTCTTTGCAGATGACATGATTGTATATTTAGAAAACCCCATTGTCTCAGCCCAAAATCTCCTTAAGCTGATCAGCAACTTCAGCAAAGTCTCAGGATACAAAATTAATGTGCAAAAATCACAAGCATTCTTATACACCAGTAACAGACAAACAGAGAGCCAAATCAGGAATGAACTTCCATTCACAATTGCTTCAAAGAGAATAAAATACCTAGGAATCCAACTTACAAGGGATGTAAAGGACGTCTTCAAGGAGAACTACAAACCACTGCTCAGTGAAATAAAAGAGGACACAAACAAATGGAAGAACATACCATACTCATGGATAGGAAGAATCAATATCGTGAAAATGGCCATACTGCCCAAGGTAATTTATAGCTTCAATGCCATCCCCATCAAGCTACCAATGAGTTTCTTCACAGAATTGGAAAGAACTGCTTTAAAGTTCATATGGAACCAAAAAAGAGCCCGCATCTCCATGACAATCCTATGTCAAAAGAACAAAGCTGGAGGCATCACGCTACCTGACTTCAAACTATACTACAAGGCTACAGTAACCAAAACAGCATGGTACTGGTACCAAAACAGAGATGCAGACCAATGGAACAGAACAGAGTCCTCAGAAATAATACCACACATCTACAGCCATCTGATCTTTGACAAACCTGAGAGAAACAAGAAATGGGGAAAGGATTCCCTATTTAATAAATGGTACTGGGAAAATTGGCTAGCAATAATAGAAAGCTGAAACTGGATCCTTTCCTTACTCCTTATACGAAAATTAATTCAAGATGGATTAGAGACTTAAATGTTAGACCTAATACCATAAAAATCCTAGAGGAAAACCTAGGTAGTACCATTCAGGACATAGGCATGGGCAAAGACTTCATGTCTAAAACACCAAAAGCAACGGCAGCAAAAGCCAAAATTGAGAAATGGGATCTCATTAAACTAAAGAGTTTCTGCACAGCAAAAGAAACTACCATCAGAGTGAACAGGCAACCTACAGAATGGGAGAAAATTTTTGCAATCTACTCATCTGACAAAGGGCTAATATCCAGAACCTACAAAGAACTCAAACAAATTTACAAGAAAAAAACAAACAACCCCATCAAAAAGTGGGCAAAGGATATGAACAGACAGTTCTCAAAAGAAGACATTCATACAGCCAACAGACACATGAAAAAATGCTCATCATCACTGGCCATCAGAGAAATGCAAATCAAAACCACAATGAGATACCATCTCACACCAGTTGGAATGGCAATCATTTAAAAGTCGGGAAACAACAGGTGCTAGAGAGGATATGGAGAAATAGGAACACTTTTACACTGTTGGTGGGTTTTTAAACTAGTTCAACCATTATGGAAAACAGTATGGCGATTCCTCAAGGATCTAGAACTAGATGTACCATATGACCCAGCCATCCCATTACTGGGTATATACCCAAAGGATTATAAATTATGCTGCTATAAAGACACATGCACACGTATGTTTATTGCAGCACTATTCACAATAGCAAAGACTTGGAATCAACCCAAATGTCCATCAGTGACAGATTGGATTAAGAAAATGTGGCACATATACACCATGGAATACTATGCAGCCATCAAAAAGGATGAGTTTGTGTCCTTTGTAGGGACATGGATGCAGCTGGAAACCATCATTCTTAGCAAACTATCACAAGAACAGAAAACCAAACACCGCATGTTCTCACTCATAGGTGGGAACTGAACAATGAGATCACTTGAACTTGGAAATGGGAACATCACACACCGGGGCCTATCATGGGGAGGGGGGAGGGGGGAGGGATTGCATTGGGAGTTATACCTGATGTAAATGACGAGTTGATGGGTGCAGCACACCAACATGGCACAAGTATACATATGTAACAAACCTGCACGTTATGGACATGTATGCTACAACTTAAAGTATAATAATAATAAATAAATTTTAAAAAATAAAATAAAATAAAATGTCAAAGCCATCATTTTATGTATGAATCAGAGCTCCACCACCTTAATGAGTTGAAGGAGGTTTTGGAATATCACTTTGTATCTTTAAAAACAATCATTATACTTCGCAGTAGTTTTTAAATGTTGACTCATTATTTGTGATGAAGAATATATACTTGTAAAATGTATGAACATTTGGTTTATAAATGCAGTACTTCCAGACAACAGCCGTTAATATTTTGGTATTTTCTTCTAGTCTCTTTTTGCGGGGTGTGTGTGTGGGTCTGACTACCAGGGTCATATAGTTTTGCATTCTGTTTCTTTCTACTTACAACTGTATTATGAGCATTTTTTATGTCATTAAATATTTTTAAAAACATAATTATAAAACATATAATAAGATAAATATAAAAGAGATAGATGTTTATAAAATAAGATAAAAACATATACTATCTCTGTATACAGATATGTGAGAATTTATTTAACAATGCTCTATTTTCAACTTTTAGATTATTGCTATCTTGCCACCTTTTTCTATAATCATTATCCTTGCACATGAATCTTTAATCACATTTTAATTATTTATTTAGGTTGGTTTCTAGATGTGTATCATTTTATGACTTTTAGTAAATATTTTCAGATTGATTTCTAGAGAAGCTTCACCAATTTACATTATATCTAATTACATATGTGAGTCTATTTTACATGCCTTTGCTGGCAGGAAAAAATATTAAAGACAAAGTAAAAAAAAATTTGTACAATATGATGGGGAAAAAACCTCACATTTACGCTTCAGTTTTCTTCCTTTGTGAGACTGAATGGTTTGTCATGCTTATTATATATTGATGTTTCTAAACTACTTTTAATTGGATTATTTGTGATGTTCCCATTAATAAACATTCTTTTTATGTCTTAAGAATATTAAATTTTGTCTTATTTTTGCAAATATAACCTCATATGTCATTTGTATTGGGACTTTTGTTGCTGATGATTTTATTGTTTCAAATATTTATGTAGGAACTTCTTCCATTGTTTTTATTCTTTCTTATAATTTTTAAATTTTTTTCACTATCTTGTCTCTTTTTCATATTAGTTTTTAAAGTTTTAATTTTTAATTATTTATGGATGCAGAATATGTGTACATATTTATGGGGTACATGTCAAATTTGATAGAGTCATATGGGGAATGATCAATTAGGGTAATTGGGATATCCATCCCCTCAAGCATTTATCACCTCTTTGTGTTAGTAACATTCCAATTCCGTTCTTTTAGTTATTTTGAAATATAAAATAAATTATTGTAAACAATAGTTACCCAATTGTGCTACTGAACACTAGATCTTGTTCCTTTTACCTTACTGTATTTTTGTGCCCATTTTCCATTCACTCTTTATTTCCCCTTTCCACTATCCTTCCCAGCAGATGGTAACCATCATTATACTTTCTATTTCCATTAATTCAATTGTTTTTAGTTCCACATGTGAGTAAGAACATGTAATATTTGTCTTTCTGTGCCTGGATTATTTAACTTAACATAATGTCCTCTAGTTCTATCCATGTTATTACAAGTGACAGAATTTCATTATTTTTTATGTCTGAATAATATTCTTTAGTGTGTAGGTATCACATTTTCTTTATTCATTCATTTGTTGATTGATTCTATATCTTGGCTATTGTGAATAGTGCTGCAATCAGCATGGGAGTACAGATATCTCTTCAGTATACTTATTTCCTTTCTTTTGGATATATACCCCGTAGTGGGATTACTGGATAATATGGTAGTTCTGTCTTTAGTTTTTGTAGGAACCTCCATATTGTTTTCTGTGGTGGCTGTACTAATTTACATTTCATAACCATGTAGGAAGGTTCCCCTTTCTCCACATCCTCATCAACATTTGCTATTTCCTGTCTTTCGGATAAAAGCCATTTTAACTGGGATAAGATTGAATCTTAATGCAGTTTTAATTTGTATTTCTTTGAGGATTAGTGATGTTAAATATTTTTTCATATTCCTGTTGGGCATTTGTATGTCTTTTTTTGAGAAATAGCTATTCAGATCTTTTGCCCATTTTTAAATCCGATTGTTTTTCCTATTAAGTTGTTTGATCTTCTTATATATTCTGTTTATTAATCCCTTGTCAGATGGATAGTCTGCAAATATTTTCTCCCATTCTGTGGTTCATCTTTTTTCATTATTTCCTTTGCTGTGCAAAAGCTTTTTAGTTTGATGTGATCCTATTTGTTCATTTTTGCTTTGGTTGCCGGTGCATCTGAGGTCTTATTCAAGAAATATTTGCCCAGATCGGTGTCCTGGAATGCTTTACCAATGTTTTATTCTAGTAGTTTCATAATTTTAGGACTTAGGTGTTAGTCTTTAATTGATTTTGATTTGATTTTTATATGTCAAGAAATAGCAATCTAGTTTCATTTTTCTGCTTGTGAATATTCAGTTTTCCCAGAACCATTTATCGAAGAGACTATCCATTCCTCAGTGGATGTCCTGGGCAACTTCATTGCAAATGAATTGAACTGCAAATGGGTGGATTTATTTCTGGGTTCTCTATTCTGTTTCATTGGTCTATATGTCCGTTTTTGTGCCAGTATTGTGCTGTTTTGATTACTGTAGCTTTGTAGTATAATTTGAAGTCAGGTAATGTGATGCCTCTAGGTTTGTTCTTTTTGCTCAGGATTACTCTAAGGGTATTCAGAGTCTTTTGTGGTTCCATATAAATTTTAGGAATTTTTCTATTTCTATAAAGAATGTCACTGGTGTTTTGATAGGGATTGCATTGGATCTGTAGATTGCTTTGGGTAGTATATTCTTGAAATTCATTCTTACCAATATCAGTTAAATAGAGATTGATATTTTGATATTTTAATTTTTGTATTATTCTTCTAAATATATGTAACTCATTAATCTTTTTGAATACATTGCATTTGTAATAACACAATCCCCCATAGACTTTTTTTGGCATTATTTTGTTATGCTTATTATATCATATACTATATGATTATTATAGGGCACAGGATATTTTTTTTTAATCTGTTGTGTTTCATTCATCCATCTGACAATCTGGCAATTCTTATGTCAGTACCATACTGCATTTTAATAACTGTAGCTTTATTATATGCTTACTATATTAGAGAGCATGTCTCCAATTACTGCTTCTGTAGTACATATAGGCATTTCTACCTGCACATTTTCTTAGATGTGTTTTAAAATCATTTTTTCAATTCTTTTTTCCCCATGCCTTTCTCCAAATTTATATACTTCCTTTTATTATTTATTTATCATAACATGAAACCTACCATTCTGGAAATAATGATTATATTTTCAGAGATTTAACGTAAAGTAAATTGCAATATATTACACATAATATAGTTTTTCTTGTCGCTAGGTAAGTACTTCAGCAAGTTCAGAGTAAACAAAATAATTTTTTTCAGGCTGACTTGGAATGTTCAAAGTGCTTTAAACCTATAAATGTTTATAAAGTATGTATTCCTAAATGAGTCTAAAAGATTGCCAAAGTAGAATTGTTAAATTGATTAAAATGTTATACTATCAATGCTAAAGTAGAATATTTGTTTTATATATAACATAGCAAGATTTGAAAATTTACAAGGAGTCTACATGAAGTTCTTTTGATAGCGGGGGAGAATCCCTAATGTAATAATTGGATATATGCAATATGATTTTATTAAGGTAATTAAATAGCAAATAATTTCCTATTTTTGAGACTGAAATATGGACACTGCCTTTCACAAAATATTAGACCATAAATGCTGGGCAAAAAATTAGAAATATTGACTTTATTTCACATTTGCAGATAATTCTGGCTGTTCATATAGTTAAAAGTCATATTTTGTTAAGAAGACATAGAAAGATGGAGATCATGTCTTTTGATAAAAGCAACCAAAATTTATGTTGTTTCTGTGTTGTAATTGGCCTTAAGAGTTAATGATGTCAATGCAAATGACACTAATTTCTTTAGATTAGTTAGCACACACCCTAGTAGTAGTCCAATATAAAGAGTTCATGATTCTAAATATTATTACTATTAATTTATCTAACAAAAGCAGCTTTGTGTTTCATTTTGTCAAGTTTCTTTTTGTTAACCATACATCTTAGATGTATAATATGTAAATTTAGTATACCATTAGAGCTCATCCAAAGACAATCAATGGGATTGATTGTTCATCATGAAAATAAGCCAAAGTCTTCATCCTCAAACATGCAAAATTAACAGGCTGTGAAGTTAGGGGAAAATGAAGGGACTTTGGGCTTTATTGGGGAGCAAGAAAGTGAGGAATATAGAAGAATTCAGAGTTTACTACTAGAAATTATATTCCCCTTTATCTTACTAACTTTTAGGGAGAGTAATAGATCTTAGTTATTATGCCATAAATTAGATTATATTGTGTTGCTATACATTGAACATAAATCTGGTTCAGTTCATTTAAATGCTTAATGACAAGAAGTCAGAACAATGGGTTTATTCTCTTAAAAATTATTCAAGGAAAGAAGGAAGGGTAAAAAGAGAGAAAGAGGTGATGAGGGAGGAGAGAAGGAAGCAAGAAGAAAGGAAAATTTGAAATGAGGCAGTCTTCACAAATGATGGAAGTAATATATCTAAATTAAACTGATCTGCCTATATTTCATTTAGGGTCAGAATTCCATTTAAACCCACTAATAAAGGAAAAAGTATCTGTATTTTTCCACAATCATCTGATTTATTTGTTGAAACGAGGGCATGACCTGTTTTAGAATCTCCACGTAGTGTTCACTTATAATGCTTAGGTTGGCCCACTACACGGCCAAATCAGTCCAAGCATTAGCTTTGCAGGCACCCATCCACAATGGCTGGTGAAGGAAAGTGCACAGCATTTAATGTAATACTTCCAGTTTTATCTCTTGTACTAGTTTCCTGAAGCTTCTGTAACAAATTACCCCACACATGGTGACTTACAACAACAGAAATATATTCTCACAGTTCTAGAGGGCATAAGTTGAAATTAAGGCTGCCATCTCTCTAAAGCCTTCACAGTAGACTCCTTCCTCGCCTTTTCCAACTTTTGGTGGTCCCAGGCATTGCTTGCCTTGTGGTTGCATCTCTCCAATCTCTGCCTCCATTTTTGTATGGCCTTTTCTTTTGTGTGCATGTCTTCTCTTGTATCTCACATACGAATAATTGTCATTGAATTTAGGGCCCACTTACATAATCCAAGATGATCTAATCTCAAAATCCTTAATTAAATTACATTTGCAAAGAGTCTTTCCCCAAATGAGGTGGTATTCACAGGGCCAAGGGATTAGGAAATGGGTATTTTATACGGAGCCACCATTCAACCCACTACATTCATATTGGTCACTCAAATTGAGAATCAGATGTTTTGTGATGATATTACGTTAAGTTGACATTAATTTCCCTTTACATATTTTGTGAGTTTATGGTAACATCCCTGCAAATAACTACCCAGAATTACAAAGTGCTATGTAAACTCTATACAACATTAGATATAGAAAGTTATTTTCATGCCTATTGCATTATAAAGCTCTTGGAGCCTAATACTAGCATGTCTTTTATTAAAAGTAAGAGAGACTATAACTGTAAAATAATTAATTCTAACTTGTAGTTTCTATCAGTTGTATTTTATATTACTTGCTTCAATAATTTTTTAAATTCTGGAGGTTTACTTACATGCTTATATGCCATCCTTCTCCCTAATCTTCTCTCTAATCTTAAAAATAGGTTTTATATAATGAGAAACATTGTAGAATAGAAAGCATATATTCTTGTCTTGCATACAGACAAAAGAAATCTGGCTTCCTCCAATGACAAGTCAATTTATTATTTTATGTATATATGTGTGTGTGTGTTTGTATTTTTATAAATAAATGTGTTGTTTCATATATTTAAAGTATGTATTTATATATTTTTTACATGTAAATGAATGAAGTGGCATATATATGCTATCATACAATGTTTTGAAGATGTTTCTGTTATTTAGAAATAACATTTATTTATGATATTCATTTCTATGTTATTTATTTGTTTTTCCTCTCCTTCAAGTCTTCTTAATCGTGTTTTAGTACTCAAAAATGAGCTCATCCAGCCTGGCCAACATGGTGAAATCCTGTCTCTACTAAAAATACAAAATTTAGCCAGGTGTGGTGGCACACACCTGTAGTTGCAGCTACTTAGGAGGCTGAGACAGGAGAAGTGATTGAACCTGCAAGGTTGCAATGAGCCAAGATCAGGCCACAGCACTCCAGCCTAGGCAGCAAAGTGAGACTGTCAAAAAAACAAAACAAAACACCAAAATGAGCACAGACATCTTACAAAGTATCTCTTCGAAAGATACTGTCAAATTTTTATCCCACAGAAAGTCATTTTAGTTAGTACTATGTAAGTTTATCTTAAGTTATTCTATGGAAGTGTGAAGTGGCTGAGGTGTCAAACAATAACCAAAATGGATAGTTATCACAGAACACAATTCTGGCATATTGCTGTGATTTGTGGAGCAGCACTTTTTTTGTTCACTGAAATCTTTTAAAGTACTTTCTAAAACCTAATGTACTTTACTCATAGTCTGTGTCATTGTTTCTCAGCCTTTACAGACAAAAACAAGACATCAGAGAGGAAATGGTTTATCCATGCTATCATCACTGTATTTACAATCATCGTTTTTAATCTTTTCCACATCAGGATCACATAAGGAAAGGGAAAGTTTCCATCTCTTCCTGATTCTAGCGTGAAGTGAACTATCTAAAAATAGCCTCACTCTTACGTCATGTATTTCCCTTTTCATTTTACCCCAGCATCCACACATCATTGGTCATACCTTTGAGTCATGTTTGTAAACACTAGAAAGCTCTTTCTTTTCTTTGCCCTCACGCAATTGCTCCACAATGTGAACTTTTGGTTTATTTTGATGTTGAATAATCATGAATGAATAATTGTGAACAGTGCTGGACAAGAAATAACAAGCTGATTAATTCAGCTGAATAGAGGGGAAAAAAAAGAGATTGGTGATAAAAGCTTTCTCAAGTTCCAAACAAGAAATTATTTGCATACATATGGGATTTTCAGCGAAATGTAATTGTATTTAGCATAATAGCTTATGAAGCAAATGCTTTCATATACATTAAATCCTTTTATGTATATATGTGTGTGTGTGTAGATTTGTATTCATAAGTGGTATTGAGAGAGTTGATCAACATAAAATTCATGACATTCCAGAAGCCAAAAGAGCAGTGCAAGTTCAATGAAAAGGGTATTTTTCTCTGAATGTAAGGCCGTATGTTAAAGTACTTGTTTTCTTCTAATGTAAACTACTGAGGTCTTTATACATTTTATCATTTAATCCTCTCAGCAATCCTATGAGAAAGATGATAGTATTAGCTTTATTTTACAGAGGTAGAAAAATGAGTTGCTGAGAAATAAGGAACAGATGAAATAGAGATAAGATGGGATGGGAGTCTGCTATGTCAGGGATAGTGAATAATCTAGTCTGTGTTTTTTTGTTCCTCATTATCTCTGTGTTGCCTGTAGGGGAGCATCACTGTACACTGCAGCCACCAAAAATAATTTGTTTCTTGTTGACCTGTGGTGTCTGATTAGTTTGTCTCAGGTCATCCAGCTAGCAAGTTTTAGGGTGTCTGTCTTGGAGCTGGGCCTTTCACACTGCACAACCCAGGCCCACAATCGTGCAGCCCCTTCCTGCCTTTATCATACTTTACTATAATATCTATTTATCTTTCCTGTTGATTTATAAACTCAAATCTTCAAGGACAGCCTATCTCTTATGCTTAGAACATAGCTCACTGATAATTGTTGGATGAATTAACAAATACTCTGAGGAAATTGTCCAGGCGTACTGCAAAGTCTCACCTTGTATTTTTTCCTGGCATTTATCACAGTTTTAAACACAAAGTGTTATTTGATTGCTATCTTTTGCCCAACAGGCTATAAATCCCATAACAACAAAAACTGTGAATGTTTTACTCACTGTTATGTCCCCACTTCTAACATGGAACCTAGCTGGCCACTATTGACTGTTGTGGAATGGATCAATGTGATGACAAGAGTAGTTAAAAAGAACTTAAGATTCTAGTGACAGTATCCCCGAAACTTCCCCCTCTAGGAATTTTCCTCTCTAATGTTCCTCTCTCTCTTCCCTTTCTTTTTCCTCTTTTGGTTTCCTCATTTTTGTCCTTCCATCTCTTTTCTTCTCTTTACTGGCAATTATTTATTAAACATTTGCATAACACTTAATATGTGGTAAGCACTGTTTTAAGCACTGTAAAGTATTAATTTATTTAATTCTAATAGCAATCCTATGAGATAGGTATTATTTATATCATCCACATTTTATATCTGAGATGGAGACACTGAGTTTAGAAACACGCCCAAGGCCATGGAGCTTGTATTTGGACTCAGGCATCTGGTCCCAGAATCTGTGCTTTTCCCACTATGATATTCTGCTTCTTATTTATTCCACTCTCCCTGAAGATGCACATAAATGGAAATGAGGTCTCTTCACTACATCTATGTTCTTCAGTTTAAACTTAATTTTAGGGGTGCTTACCCCAGTGAGTTAGCCTGCTTTGGTTCAGAGACAAACCAACCTCAAATCTCAGTGGCTGACCACGAACATGTATTTCTTGGCCACTTACATGCCAGCAATTGTCAATCACCTGTGGAGGCTCTGTTCTATTTGTCTTCTCATGCTGGTGGGAATGTATAATCAGCTTACCAGGAAGGGAGCTAATACGTGGAAACCATCATACAATTTGCCACGGCCATTAAATAAGCTCTTGGTACATCTGTACAGTCCTCTGTTGGCCATTACATGTAATAGCAATGCTCTGAGGCCAAAGGTTCAACTTATTTTCACAAAAAGAAGACAAAAAGCTGAGTCAGAGTAACTCAAATATTTTTGTATACATAAAATGAATGAAGTTTTGATTGGTACTTTTTAACACTTTGGTGGAGATGATACAGGTGAAAATCCAGTAACAGAGGATTCTTCATTTTGCATCATCAGATTCCTTTTTTACTCCTAAGGGTTGAAAAAACATTCACATGGCTATAAATTCTCTGAACCCATAATTTTTTTTTTTTTTTTTCTCTAGCAGCTTCCTCAACATAATTGTGCTCAGTTCAGTTTATCAATAATTTTTCAAATGCCTGCTGTGGAGCTAGCCTTGTGCCAAGAATTTACATAACAATAGTGAGTTTGTTTCCAATTTCTTTGAGATGTAATGAGCTTCTTGAGAACAGGGTCGTGATTCATCCTAGCAAGGAGTACATTGCTGGCACACAGTAGACACCTAGTGAACACTGAATAATGGTCAGACCAACTGAATCAATGAAAACTGAAAATTTCCAAATGCATCTTTCCCTCTTTCCCATAGGAACTTCTACTTGCAGAAAAGTGGGCTAAAATGAACAAGCTCCCCTTTCCAAAGATCGATCCTTATGTGTTTGATCGAGAAGGGCTGAAGGAGTGCTATGTCTTTAAACCCAAGAATCCTGATATGGAGCAAGATTGCCCAACCATCATCCACTTTGTTCTGGCCAACATCAACTTCAGAAAGTACAAGGCTCCAGGTATGTAGGGAGTAAGCTGTATTCCATAAAATAGAAATTAAGTAGGGGAGTGAAACTGACATTATTAAGCTGTTTCACTCTGGCGCTGCTGTACCAGCTATTACACTACCGAATGTCTCCCTTACCTTGATAAATAGATGCTATTCTGAGACCTCAAGTACTTCTCCTCTTACCCCTAGATCCCCTGACTTGCTCACAGTCCAGAAACTGAAAAGTCAGCAACTAGTTTAGCAAAAATCTCTGGGACTTTACTTCAATACTTCGAATTGTGTTTGTTCTGATTGATTTTTAATCAAACATTTTGACTATCACCCTTGTAAGAAAGCTTTTATTTCAGAAAAATCATGCAAATTTCTGGGAATTTCAGTTGACCACAAGATTAACGTAATCTAGCAGTACACAATGGCTAGCAATTTCAGTTTGCCATGTTGTATTTCATAGAAAACAAGAATCAAGTTTGACACGTAGTCTTTGCTGTTTTGTTTTGTTTTTTTTAACCACAACCAGAGGAGTCTCTCGACTCTTGTGTATCCTGGAAAATGTTGATTAACCAAAGGAGATCTAAAGATTTACATGCAGAATGCTTACGGCTCCAAAAACCGTATTTTGGGACCAGAAAATGTGTTTTCCATTTTATGAATGGAAAGACACAAAAAATAGGGAGGGTGAGTAATGGGAATATGCGAGAAAAATGGTGTTTTTCTAGATTTCTCAGGAAGACAAAGAAAGGACCAATAGAAGTGAAGATTATTGTGAAGCATATAGTTCAGCATAGGAGAAGGTAGAAATCTGACATTTTTAGTTATCAGTCAGTAGAGCACTTGAAACCCAGTGAATTTTCTATCACTGTGAATTCTCAAGGAGAGGCTTACTGAGCAGTTGGCATGTGTAGGGGATTTCCATGGCATAAAGACAGCCACATAATGTTTTAGTTTGGGTTCTCCCAGAAAGTAATTCTGAGAAAAGGACTCAAGTGCAAGTAGTTTATTTGGATGAGCTGAGGAACACTCTAGTTTATTAGTAAGGAAATGGGGAAGTGGTAAAGGGAAGGAAGGCTGACAACAAAGTTGCATTAGCAAGCCGGCTACCACAATGGGAACTTGATCCCCTGGGAAAGACTACGAAATGGAATAGACCTGTGTCCCACAGTCATGCTTCCCACACACACCAAAAGGCAGGGGAATGGAGTATTTAGATACTAACTCTCTAGAGTCTTTGGTTGACCACCGCCTGGGGAACAGTGTTATTTATCAGAAATTCCAGCCTGCTGCAAGTGGGCCAAGAAGACTTCTACAGTTGCAGGGCAGGATAGAAAGCCCTCAAGCACAGAGATGTCAGATACTGGCAGTTGGATGTCATCCGGTCAGAACACAGAGAAATGATAAAGTCAGAGATGCTACGGAGTACCTGGCTCTGTGGGGGCTCCCACTGCTGTCTTTATGTGTGTATGTTTTATTCCTTGGATTTTAGAGATATTTTGTAGTTTTCAAAATAGCACCCTTTGTGACTCTTCTGGTATTTAGGTGTTCCAAGGGAAACTGAGGAAGAGAAAGAAATCGCTGACTTTGATATTTTTGATGACCCGGAATCACCATTTTCAACCTTCAATTTTCAATATCCAAATCAAGCATTCAAAAGACTACATGATCTTATGCACTTCAATACTCTGAACAACATTGATGTAAGTATCTCCTGTGGCCATCGACTATGTCAAATGACTTCCATACCATATAAATACACTAATACCTCTTTTTAATTAAAAATAAAAAAAATAAGTGTTATGAATGACACCACCCAAAATATGCCACTTTACTTTTCATGAATTATTTTGCTAATCTTCAGAAGAACCCTACAAAACTAACAAATAAGGAAAAATAAGGAAACTCATTTTATGCTATTATTTTATTGAATGGTGAATACTCAGTTTCTTTCCCAAAGTATCTAATATATTTATTATATGATAAATTATAATTAAGGAAGAAAAGTGATGAAAAGGAAATATGAGCATGAAAATGAATGGAGCCAGAAGTGTAGTTAATCTGCAAAAATATAACATGAATTTTAATAAATACACTTATGATTTTACGTTTTCTTTTTGTGAATTTGGGCAGTATCACAAAAGGTAACAGCCTTTCCTTTTTTTATTTTTTGAGACGGAGTCTCACTCTGTCGCCCAGGCTGGAGTGCAGTGGCGCGATCTCAGCTCACTGCAAGCTGTGCCTCCCAGGTTCACACCATTCTCCTGCCTCAGCCTCCCGAGTAGCTGGGACTACAGGCACCTGCCACCACGCCCGGCTAATTTTTTTTTTTTTTTGTATTTTTAATACAGACAGGGTTTCACCGCGTTAGTCTCCATCTCCTGACCTCGTGATCTGCCCTCCTTGGCCTCCCAAAGTGCTGGGATTACAGGCGTGAGCCACCGCGCCCTGCCAGCCTTTCCTATTTTTAGCCTTTGAGATGTCAAGTACTCTTTGCTTTAGAAAAAAGATTGTCATCAGTATCAATCCTTCCTATCATTAGTGTATCTTCTGCTAAGATTCTGTGTCTAGGTGAAATTCTTTCATTTTTAACTTACCATTTAGGAACACTATTCTGTAACTGAAATCATTGACTTGTGGTTCCAAATCATAGTGTCTGACAAATGATTATCAGTTGTGAAAGCTTAAGTTCATTGGCCTGATTGGATTTTGTACATTAGAAAAACAGAAAAAAAGAAATTAAATGGAGAAGGAAAGGCATCATGCTGATTTGCCAGTCTTTTTGGTGACTGTGTAAATAGCATAAAGGAACTCAGAATATGTGAATGAGTGTTCTGTTTATATGGGCTCTAATTAGATTTTGTGAGCTAATAGAACTCCACACATCTAGTTTGCTTGCTTGTTTCGTTTGGCCTGAGACTAGTAATGATCAATTGTGTGCAGTCGTCACAGTTGCACCATAGTATATTTGTCAATCAATATCTTTAATTTTTGTAAATGTGTAAAATTTCCCCCAATAAGCTTTGATTCTTACAACTATAAAATTCTTTTCGGCCTTCATTTACAAATAGATGATAATTCATCTAAAAATGCTTATCAAAATGTATAGCATATGTCATTTTCTCCATAGATTTGTTTCCTTTTTAGAAAAAATACTTCAAGCAGTGGACATCTGAAAGCCACGTGATACATTATCTCTATGGTGATGGCAAAAATTGAAAGGTTAAGAGAAAAATGTTTAATCTATGATTTGTAGGGAATGAACAGAAATTCTCAAAATAGAGTTAGTTGCATTTTATAAAACCTCATGCTAATAAAAGAAAGGTAAGAGTTAATATCACAGTCACCCTATTTTTCCAGTTTGACCCAATAAACTCAAAACTAGACATTCCTTGGGATGAAATGTATTAAATTTGGTAAGTCTTTCTCAAATGGAAAAAACAGATTGTAGGAATATACAAATGTCGTGTTGGACTTTGGAATAGATATACATATACATATGTGTATCTTAACCAAGTACATTTGTCTTGCTGTTCTAATTTATATAAAGTCTGCTAAACAATTTGCAATAAGGAATGATATAGTTTTATTTATATATTTTACAAACATTCTTCAAAGTAGTTCGTTTGATACATAGATGTAAAAGTTAGCACCTGAACAAAAATAGACTGAATCCCAGAACAACTGTCCTGACTTACACACCTCATCAAATGTTGATTCTTCACAAGCCGTTAATTTAGCAGTTTTAAACATCCGTTTTCACATTTTATTGTGACAAAATATACAAAACATAAAATTTACCATTTTAACCATTTTTAAGTGTACAGTTTAGTGGCATTAAGTGCATTGCATTATTGTGCAACCATCCCCACCATCTATCTCCAGAACGTTTTACATCCTCCCAATCTAAAACTTTGCACCCACTAACCAGTAAGTCCCCATTTCCCCTGCATTTTTAGTAACAATACTGTCAGATTTTTGTAAGAAGATTGATAAATTCATTAAAAAAGTATGAAAGTGAAAAGGACCAAAGTAGGCTAACTCATCTTGAAGAAGGAAAGCAAAGTTAGAAGACTTGCTTTACCAAATAGAAAGACAGAAAGGTAACATAATTAAGAAAACATGACATTGTCCAAGGACAGACAGTAGCACTAAATAAAATCATCCTTAAATAAATTGTGACTATCTATAAGAAAAAAAGTGATCAGATGATTATTCACAAAGGAAAAAACTAAATTGACCTCTTTCACATTATCAACGAAGCCAATTCCAGATAGCCTGTAGATCTGAGTAGAAAAGTAAACCAAGTTTCTAGAATACAACATAGGGGAGTATCTTTATGGCTTTGACCCAGGGAAATATTTTTTACACCTGACGCTAAAAGCATTAGCCATAAAGGGCAATCTTTTCTATATCTCCAAGTCCTTCAGTTCGGAGAATTAAGTAGTTTGTAATTGCTTCTACTACTGTTTCTGGCACAGCATGTGTAGACAATGTCATGGGCATTATATCATCTTTAAATGTCATAAATGTGACTTTGAATAAGCTGCTTACACTTTTTGAGCCTCCCCTTCCTCTTCTCTGAAACAGATGTGGTAGGATCTATAATAATTATAGTAGTGAATGCTTAATTGGGTGATGCATGATTACAGAAGCTGCTTAATAAATGGGAACCTTACCTATACATGTCCTTATCTTGTACCCTTGAAGGTCCATGGGGATTACACCCAAAGACCTTTGCAAATGCCCCAGATTAACAACATAGACAAGTTTGTACAGGTAATGCCAGCTTAGGCAGTAAGTAAATATTTTCTGAATGAACAAATGAAGGTAGGCTTTTTCCAGAATTACATGAACATTGAGACTCATGTTCAAGTAATTTCTCTTTGTGTGTGTGTGTGTGTGTGTGTGTGTATGTGCACGTGCGCGTTTCATAAACAGATAAAATTTTCAGTTTTCACTGACATTTTATCTCTTCCTTAGTGTGACTCCCTTCTTCTCCACTTTAAGAAAACACATTTTTATCAGAATCATAACTTTGTAAATGATGGTACTTAAAGAGCAACAAAACTCTGCTGAGTTAGCTAACTCTCTCATTCCCACACCATTTGAATAGAGTAGGAGACCGATTCACACTTCAGCAACACGGCATATGTTTACTGCCATAGACCATCAGAGTTCTTTGTAAAGAGTGGATGGACATTGTGAATATAAACTCTTACAATGCAAAGTCACTTCTTTGCCAATTTCATAGACAAGTTTTCAACTTTGCAACTGTGACCACTGTGGCTTAGGGCAACATTTCCTCTTCAATTCACTCTGACCTCAATTTTTCCTCCGAAGAGGCCATGCTGTGTCAGCCAGCTGCACCCTCCTATTGCTTCATTTTATCAAGAGATCCTAGCTGGCCTGCTTCGCCAAAGCTAAATTTTAGTTTATCTTTAGAGGACTTCTGCTCTGTTTCTGCTCACGTCATGACAGCAGCCTGGGTTTCTCATAGCATCAGGTTTCTGCTCTTACTCAATCCTCCCAAATTCCTTTTCACTGAACATTGTCTCGATACTTGTACAATTATAGTAGTATTTCATTTTTTTTCCCTTCAAAAACTTAATGTATAGTGACTTACACTGGTAGACATGTGATGGTGGCGGGGCAGGGACGGGATGCAGAGACATTGGAGTCTGACCAAATTGGGTATTCAAATCCTTGCTCTGCTGCCTCTTGGCTGGGTGACATTGGGCGTATTGGTTAACCTTTCTAAATTTTGCTTTCCTATTTTGTAAAGGGAAACGATGGTATATATCATGTAGGATTGGGGTGGGGGTTAAGTAAAATAATATAACTTAAGGGCTTGGCATGAAATAGTAAACTGCAGCAGCTAATATAATTATTATTGTTCATAGTTTTTGGCTTTTAATTAAAACCAGTGACTTGCTTTATTTACTTTGTATTCTCTAGACATACTGATCACAATGCCTGACACCTAAAGTAAATATACAGTACAATTTTCATGATGGGTGTTTAATATGTCATTGACTTACTGTGGGTAGCACGTGTCAGGATACAAGGTGCTGTTGGTTGGAGGGAGGCAGTTCCCAACCGTGGGGAATTTGTATATAGTACATGCCTTCCCACGTAGTATGGCTACACACTCTATCTACTGTTAAACCACCACTTTGATCTGGAGGGAATATGTCCTCCGAGATTTCTTTTCTAGGACCTGTTAATTTGCTGTCACAGGAAAATATATGGTTTCCCAGTCTCACTTATTCAAATTATTCATTTGATAGGCATGGTCTTAGAACCATTTATGTGTCAGTTTATTCAGCATATGCCAATGATGCAAAATAATGAGCTTTTTTCTTTCTTAAATAATTTTACAAAGTGCTAAACATTAAATGTTAATTAAAATGAGGATACATCCATATCCAGAAATATTGGTACTTATTTCTTAATTTATTGATATTTCTTCATCTTGATAAGGGTGTATAGGTACAAGTCAAGGTTCTTATCTTTTAAATATAATTTATAAGCTTACTATTATGTATTATTGCCTAATATATTAGTCCATAACTCATCTACCTTTAATGCTGCCTATAATCTCTTTCTGTCTCATTTATTTATTAATTCAACACATATTTATTATTTAGCGTGCCAGAAACTGTTACAGGAACTAGGGGTACAGCATGGAAAGAACAATTAAAAGTTTTGAGTGCTTCATATGAGCCAAATATTTTCCGTCAAATATTTAACACTCAAGACTAGCCTGTGAGGTGGAGTTTTAATTTGTAAGTTAGAAAACTGAGTCATGGATTACTTAGGCAGGTTGCTGGAAATCACGATGATGTGGGGGAGTTGAGATGAGGCTGCGTGTCTTTTCTCTTTCATTCCTTCCTTTTGAACCACCTGTCTCTCAGGCAGCCTTATTTCTTAGTGTTCCCCAAACACAGCCTTCATTCTAGCAGGGCCAGCCAATTCCCAGATGTCTCTGACGCATGCCACAGCCTCCCATCCTCAGCCTTTTCATATGATTATTCTTCTACAGAGAATGCCTGGTCTTCTGCTCCACTTAAAATCCCTGCCTCTCCTTTAACTCAACTGGTCTCATTGTCCCTCTGAACTGAGTGCTGGCCTGTGTCAGTCAACCTCTAGTGAGCACCTGCTGTGTATTTATTAATTTTGCAAATATTTATTATGTACCTTCCATGTTCTAAGTGCTGGTATTTAAAAAAAAAAAAAAAAAAAATGACAAGCCTGATGAACTTTCTGCCTTCCTGACATTTCAGTTCTTATTGAAAAGGCAGGCATTATCCAGCAAGTTCACAGTAATGTACACCTAAATACATTCTCGTGTTCTCCTATATTTGTAATTTTTACTTCTCTAACAAAATACACTGTAACTTTCTCTCTTGGGCTTATTTTTTGTTTTCTATTGTGATGACTCAACATTTGTTTGTAGATTGCTTATAATCTCACCTCTACAAATTTGTTTCTTATGTAGAAGGGAAGATCACATTTTACGTGCTTGTTTTTCTTATTCTCTGCTTTCATTAACACAGATTTAAGAGATCTGGTTCAACAATAGGAGGCTATGGAATGGCACAAGTGAAAGATGACATGGGATAGGTGGTGGGGATGGAGAAGGTTGAGATATGAGGGGTTTTGCTGGGATAACACTGAAGAGAAGGATTTGGAATCTCAATGAATTTCAGGGAAGAATGAAAGAGATACAAAAACCATTTAAAATGGCTTCTTGTATAATAATAAAAACAAAGGTTTAAATTTAATACAATGCCTTTTTGGATATGTGTAGTTGTATCATGTAGGATGCCAAAAGGTTTGAATTTAGTAACTGATTTAGTGCTGGGCTTGGTTTTTTTCTATCACAGAACTGGAACTTCCAAGAACGGTGTTTTCCGCAGTAATCTGAAACACCTAGTTAATGGTTTCATGGTGTGAATATGCCACCTAGTGGTTCAACTTGCACATTCTAATTTGGGATTTTCAGAGTTGGAAGTGTTCGTTTTCCTTTATCAGAATGGCTTGCTCACTCGGAACACGAGCTGAGGTCCAATTACGAGAAATCCACTAGTTCCTGATGTTGATATTGCTGATTTTTTGATGCTCAAGAATTTATTATGAAGGAATTGATAGCAGCAGTCATTGTCGGTTTAATTTTTTCTATGGTCTTTTTTATTTTAGAGCTTTTTAGGAGTTTATAAAGCAAATGGTTGGTTTTTATTTTATTTGGACACTTTTATGCAGTGAGGGTTGATGTTTCATGGATTGCTGCGAGGAGAAACCAATTGATAAATTTGCTGATATAGATCTCTAGAAAGGCAGGGGGATTTTTAAAAGAAGATGTAGTAGGACACTTTGAATAGCAGAAACAATTTGCTGACTTACACAATATAATAAGCTCATTCGTGGTTATATACCTGGTGTGTTTATTTCTTATGAACTTTATAGCTTCACTTCTAATTTAGAGTTCCCAATTTTCATCACATATTGTCAGTTTAGAAATAACAAGCATAATAGCTGTTGTAAAATGTTTATGTACCAGGTATTGTGCAAAACACTTTATAGAAATGATCTCCAATTTTATAGAAATTCTCCATTTATAGAAATGATCCCACAAAACCCCAAATTGGTACATTATTTCCATTTTAAAGAAGCAAAAAACAGGCTCAAGTATTTAGACTAATTCCCCTCCATCTCAGACAGCCAAGAAGTGTTTGTGCCTCGTGGCCTTTGGTCCAAGTCTCCTTCACAGGTCTGAAGCATCTTTTGTCATCACGGAATCATGTTTCCCTATTCATAAGAAAAGTAGGATCAGCAAATATCAGTTTTCCTTAACAGACTCATTCATATTTGAGCCCATTTCCCCAGAAGATAATTACATATATTACATTTTAAAGTAAGGCATATACAAGAATCACATTCCTGTGATAGCTCCCTTTTTCCAAAGTCTGACTGCTTGTTTAAAGTTACTATTAGAGAATAGAGAGCCTTGCTTGTTGGGTGTCTGTGACATAAAGTCACAGAAAAATAACTGCATGTTTGCACCATTTAGATCTCACATGTTGAAGTGATGCAAACACGATCTCCTCAGGCAATGAGCCGTGCTTGCCCAGTGAGCTTGCACGTGGTAATGGGAGAATCCCTCTGAGCCAAGGCCAAGTGGGCCACAGCAGTTGTGAGTGGGAGGAGGCCATAGCGTCCTAAACTGCTCGGACTTGCCAAGTATTCCTACCTGTGGCAGGGGGCTGAAAAGCCCATGGACTGTACCTTAATGTTGCTTAACAATCCCTAAGGTAGAGAATAAAGGGAACTGTGGAATAACTCTGTGACTTGCCTCTGTTCCCTGGTGTCCAGAAACATCTACCTCATTGGTCATCGAGATGAAATGAGGACTGTCCTGGGGAATGGAGTCTTCCTAATTTTAACAAGGTTCTGAAGCAGGAGCAGAGACAAGATGTACTATTCAGGCCTTCTTCCAAAGCCCATTTCCATTGCTCTTCAATAACTGCATCTACCACATTTTGAATGTTCTCTTCTTTCCCCAGATTCTAACTAGGTTTTAACTTCATACCAAAACCAGTGTATCACAATTGAAATAGCAATTCTGAGACGTTGTAGCTTCCTGTGTTTTATTCTGGTTACCATTGACATGGGTATATGTAAAGAATATATATTGGATATATGTACGCTGAATAAAAAGTAGTAATTCATTTTCACCAATGAAATCACAGAGCATGGCATTTCCTAGATAGAGCAGTCTCATGTTTTATAACTGTTGGTTCAGTTGAGGAAGGCAGGCAATTATCCAGCAATGCCTTCTTCCTCCACTAGGAAAAGCTTTTACTTTCCTGGTGGTCTTTCATTTCTACTTGCCCACTAATTATAAAGCACATAAATTATAGATTTAGTAATTACTTGTTTCTTCCCTGTTATCCAACCCTTTTGGCAAAGAGTAGAACCTACATAACTTTACCATGCTACCATTTTATTCCCAAATTTATCAGCACAAAATCTAGAACATTTCCAGGATCCTTCTTTCACCGGTAAGGGAAGGAACAGTAGCTGAATATAAGCTTAACAAGACAGCAGTGGTGGGATGTTGAATTTAAATGTGTATGCATGACTCATAGATTTCTATTCATATATGCCAAAAATACCCTAATAAAAAGATTCATTAGATTTTTGTTTTAATAAAAAATGTATAAATGAGTTCATAGCAGCACTAATTATACAACTTCCATCTCTATTTACAGGTG
The DNA here is from genome assembly GCF_003255815.1 of Theropithecus gelada. NCBI lineage: Eukaryota > Metazoa > Chordata > Mammalia > Primates > Cercopithecidae > Theropithecus > Theropithecus gelada. The sequence continues at coordinate 179,069,663 of NC_037668.1, read as the reverse complement.
ATAAAAGAAGCCATGGTTGAAAGCATCGAATATAGAAGACAGAATCCATCTCGTTGCTCTGTTTCCCTTAGTAATGTTGAGGCAAGAAAATTTTTCAACAAGGAGTTTCTAAGTAAACCCAAAGCATAGTTCATGTACTGGAAAAGGCAGCAGTTTCTGATGCTGAGGCAGTTTGCAATTCCATGACAACTGGATTTAAAAGTACAGTACAGATAGTCGTACTGATCATGAGAGACTGGCTGATACTCAAAGTTGCAGTGACTGAGCTGCATGAGAATAATACTATTATATGTTAGTTAGGTTGACAAACGATGTTGATTATGTAAGGATATACTTAGCTACATTTTCAGTCAGTATGAACTTCCTGACACAAATGTAGGGATATATACAGTATTTTTAAACATTTCTCACCAACTTTCTTATGTGTGTTCTTTTTAAAAATGGTTTTTTCTTTTAAACTATTTAACAGTTCAATCTCAATAAGACTTCCCATTATGTATGAATGTTATTCACTGACTAGATTTATTCATCCCATGAGACAACACTATTTTTATTTATATATGCATATATATACATACCTGAAATAAATACATAAATATACAAATAAGCATGAGATAACTGAGTTGTTATTTTTTTAATGAGATGTTGGACTATTGCTATGAAAGATTCTCATATTCACTGCTTTCAAATGCAAAAGGTGTTCATCCTAAACTCAAGTGTGAAACTTTTAATTTAATTTAATTTAATTAACTTTTCTGTGAGACGGAGTCTCACTCTGTCGTCCAGGCTGGAGTGCAGTGGCGTGATCTTGACTCACTGCAACCCCTCCTCCTGGGTTCAAATGATTCTCCTGCTTCAGCTTCCCAAGTAGCTGGGACTACAGGTGTCCGCCACCACACCCAGCCAATTTTTATATTTTTAGTAGAGACGGGGTTTCACCATGTTGGCCAGGCTGGTCTCGAACTCCTGACCCCGTGATCTGCCTGCCTCAGCCTTCGAAAGTGCTGGGATTACAGGCGTGAGCCACTGTGCCTGGCCGAAACTTTTAATTTTAAATCATGGATGTTTTTCTGAAAAGATGAATATATAATTATTTTGAGAAAGTGGTATGTGTTTATTCATTAAGTAGAAGAAATATACCACTTCTAATGTAACACTTCACTTGGCTAATATTATCCTGGACTGCTTATCCAACAACCAGTGTAGTTGACCTCAGAGAATAATCCAAAAAAGTGGTAAGGGCTGAATCAAGCTTAATAAGTGGCCTGCCTTTTGCATCTGCAAGACCTGTCTTGGGAACACTGTATGACACAACTGTGGCTGCAGTTGCAGCTGAACTGTTCTGGTTCAGAATGTTCCAAAGCTAAGGTCTTCCTCTTCTTAACTCTCTGCCATTCTTCTTTCCTTGAATTATCTTTCTTTAAGCTCTTTATTCATTTTTCTTTTTATCCTCTCACCTTTCCCATTTCTGCCTATGAGGAAAAACAGAAAACAATAAAGGGAAGCCTTGAACATTCATTCTATTGTTCACTGATTTATGCCTATGGCAAATGAGCGCCTACTGCACGCTGTCAGGCATGTTGCAGGATCTCAGGATCTTGGGGCACAACAGTGGAAAAAACTGACCAAAGTGCCTGCCTAAGGACCTTGCATTCTGGTGGAGATGACCAAAGATGATAAGCATGACAAAGACATATGTAGAATGTTAAGAGAGTGATGAGTGCTAAGAAGAAAATTAAAGCAGGAAAAAGAGGAGATGGGAAGTGTTAGAGGTGTGTAATTTTACATGGGGTCCTGGGGAAGTGTTGCAGGAAGTCAGGGACCTTGAACAGAGGGACTGACTGAAGCCATGGCAGAAGAACATAAATTGTGAAGATTTCATGGACACTTACCACTTCCCCAATCAATACCCTTGTGATTTCCTATGCCTATCTTTAATCTCTTAATCCCGCCATCTTCGTAAGCTGAGGAGGATGTATGTCGCCATGGGACCCTGTGATGATTGTGTTAACTACACAAATTGTTTGTAGAGCATGTGTGTTTGAACAATAAGAAATCTAGGTACCTTGGAAAAAGAGCAGGATAACAGCAATGTTCAGGGAACAAGGGAGATAACCTTAAACTCTGACTGCCGGTGAACCGGGTGAAACAGAGCCATATTTCTCTTCTTTCAAAAGCAAATAGGAGAAATATCACTGAATTCTTTTACTCAGCAAGGAACATCCCTGAGAAAGAGAATGGCCCCTGGGGGTAGGCCTCCAAAATGGCTGCTTTGGGGGGTGGCTGCCTTTTATGGTCAAAAGCGAAGGGATGAAATAAGCCCTGGTCTCCTGTAGAGCTCCCAGGCTTATTAGGAGGAGGAGATTCCTGCCTAATAAATTTTGGTCAGACTGGTTGTCTGCTCTCAAACCCTATCTCCTGATACAACGTTATCAATGACAATGCATGTCCGAAACTTCATGAGTAATTTTAATTTAGCCCCATCCTGTGGTCCTGTGATCTCGCCCTGCCTCCATTTGCTTTGCTTTTATTACCTTGTGAAGTATGTGATCTCTGTGACCCACACCCTATTCGTATGCTCCCTCTCTGTTTTGAAAATCGCTAATAAAAACTTGCTGGTTTTACAGCTCAGGGGCATCACAGAAACTGCCGACATGTGATGTCTCCCCTAGACACCCAGCTTTAAAATTTCTCGCTCTTGTACTCTTTCCCTTTATTTCTCAGACCAGCTGATGCTTAGGGAAATAGAAGAGAACCCATGATAACTATCAGGGGTGGGTTCCCCCGATGGGGAAGGCCATAATATGAAGGTGACATCATAGCAAAGAGGTGAAGAGCTGAGGGAGCAAGACCTGTGGCTATCCAATGGAAGAGTGTTGCCAGCAGAGGAATAACAAATCAAAGTTCCCTGAGGTAGAGCACCAAGCATATTCTGGAAACAGAGAAAGGATAAATGTGCCTAAGGCAGAGTGGGAGGTGTACAATTAATTTTCTCTTATTTGTTCAAACCTTGGCAATATTGTTTGTATTTGATTTATCCTTCCAAATACCTTGTAAAGAAACAAGACCAGAGAAGTTTAAGAAATACGTCCAAGATGACTAAATTATGAACCAGGTCCCTATGCCCTTGACCCTATGGCCTGTATGTCACCATCTATGGTGCCCTCTAGAAACAAATTAGATGAACACTTGAGTGACAGTCATTATAAAGCTGAGACCAACTAGAACACTTGCTTTCCCTTTGTTCACAAGCTTTTAGTTTCTTAACTACAATAACAGAGGCTTTTCATCTAATTCAGCTTTGCCATTTGTTCATTTATGAATTTACTAGAATTCTGATTTTATAAAAACACACTGGATGGCCAGTTAAATCTGTATATTTACTTTTTCATTATTTCTTTGTTCCAAAGAATGACTGACAAGTAAGATGTCACCTTAGTCTTCCCCAAAATTGTCAACATGCCCTAGTAATTTCGGCTTGGCTCTTTGCCTTTTTCACGCAAGCACAAGCATTCTAGTTTGTTCATTGTTCACACCCATGACAGGGCTGCTACTTTACCTCATCCATGTACAAGCTGTAAACTTTCAGGTTTTGTTTTTGTTTTTGTTTTGATAAGCAATGAAAGCAACAAAATAAAAGCTTGGTGTGTGTATTTATATATCTAATTTCATTTCTTCTGAAGTATACAATTTTAAAGTTTTCATAAATATCTTTGTTCTAACATGGAAAACACTTTATAAAAGTTTCAACAGTAGTTCCTCTTTCTTTTTCCTTTCCCCTTCTCTTTATCTCCTTAAACAATTAAATCCCAAAGCCACGGGAATCAATGGGGAAACAAAGTCAGACACCAAAACCTGAGTCGGGAGGGCATCCATACAGAGGAAGGGGTGGCACGGACAGTGCAGCTTGCTTACACATGGGGGAACTGATCAAGTAATTAAATATATGAAATATAATAAATAAAACGGGTGCCAGTTTTCTCACTGGAATGGAGTTACAAATATGAAAATGAAGAAAAACAGAACGTTTGTGTGGTGTTAGCTTGAAGTAGGAGGTATTAGTATGAATTCATGGGTTTTAGTATAAGTAGAGATATATAGAATAAATAGACATGAAAGTGGATGTGTGTACACCCACTGTAGGTCTGTCATTGAGAGGATATGGGAGCAGTGATACTCCCAATGGCAATGAGCACACTTGGTACATAGAAATTGGCTTTCAAATCCCATTATATAATAACAGAAACCTAGGATCCTCAAAGAAGTGGCTGATTCTAGGTCTGGGACAGAACAAGTATAAAATGATGCTAGACCATTTTACTTTGCCACAGAACAGAAGTGCTCAAAGAATGATAAGGGCATATTAGAAAGACACATAAGCCAGCCTGAAGGGACACCTACTGGCTCTTTTTGAGAAAAATTAAACATTCAAATGAATAATGTTAGCAACAGATTAATTCATTGAATAATATAGGAAACAATGACCCCATTTGATGTAAATAAATAGATTAATAAGGAACCAGATATTTACATAATCTCAAATTACTTCCTCTTATAAAATACTTAATTACAAACGGACAAAAGTAATTTTCTAGTAGAGAAACCTGGCAGACTAAGTAATCAAAATTGGTGTTCTCAAAAGTGAGGCAAACCGAAACTGCTCCACCTGGTAGAATGCAATGAGAACGTAGCATCGCTTCTGTGATCATCCTGCCATAGATGCAGCACCTGAATCTAATCACGAAGAAGTGTCAGGCAAACTCAAATTGCAAGAAATGTCAAGTGCAGCTATCTGTCATCTTCAAAATTGTAAAGACTAGGCAAGTCAAGGAAAGACAGGATGTTCTAGACTGAAGAAGACTAAAGAAACATGACAACTGAAAGCAACATGTGATTCTGAACTGAATTCTTCCATTTATGTTTCACCAATTGTTTTATTGCCAGATAAAAGATGCCAGCATAACAACTGGTGAAATATGAATGGGCTCTGAAGAGTTGGTCATAGTAATGTATCAATGTTAATATCCTGATTTGATGCTTATGTTGTAGATATGTAGCAGATTATCCTTATCTGTAGTAAGCACACATTAAACTACTCAGGGCGATTGAACTTCATGTTAGTAACTTACTCCTAAATGGCTCAGAGAAGAAAAACATCTCTCCTATCACATTTGCAACTTTTCTGTAAGTTCCACAGTGTTTCATATTGTTAAAAATTACTTAAAATTTGCAACAAAATTTCAGTTGGAGGATTCTCTGAACAAAGCAAAGGAGTTCACATCAGCGGCTCCCATTTCATATCCATATTCTTTAACTCTTTTCTACAGCTGATCAATGCAAATCCTGCTATTTATACATTCAATAAAAACAAGTAAAGAAAATAAATAATCAGCTAAAAACTCCATAGAACTGCCTTCACCAAATAGTTTCAGGGTTAGAGTTTTGTGACTTCCTAATGGTTTTTGTATTTCTCCTATACCATAATACCAAATTAAAATTCCAATTATTTAATGCCACCTTTTGCTGTATAAGCATAAGAGCAAAACAAGCAATAGCCAGTAATACAAATGTGGTGAATAGGAAAATTGCATTTTTGGTTGAATTCTCTAAACACTACAGATCAGTAAGCATCTATTGTGTCTTATATGTGTAAGATGCCATGCTTGATTCTGAAGAAACTGTAGCAGGTACTGCTCTTGCTCTGTCCAGATTCCCTCTTCCTGCTCACTCATCTCCAAGTTGCTGTGAGTATTGGCTGCTAAAAGTCTACAGCTGCTAAAAGTCTACAGCTGCATCCTTATTCTGAGAATTGTTCTCAGCTGATGAGATATGCTTGGTTGGTTTTGACTTCCTCCTGAGGAAACCTGCAACCAATGACTCACTGATGAGGGGCTACAAAGAGCTCTGATGCCTGTAATGTGTATTTATTACAAGTAAGGATAATTCTGTGATGTTTTTCATGCTCAAAAGTTTTCCCTGGGATCAGGCTGAGATGAGTTCAACTAAACTCATTTCTTTGTCGAAGTGTTCCCTTTGTGTTATCTTTCTTCTCTCCTCATCAGGTTCATCATCCCACACTCCTTCAACGTATTACGTGAGAACTTTTATCTCAGTCTCTTTCTATAGAACCTGACCTTAGACAGATACCAAAATACATGAAGCTTGATTCTTGTTTCAAAGAGTTTACAAACTGAGTCATTAAAAATGGGGTAATTATGGGAAGTTTTCATGGAGAATTGGCTTTTAGGCTGAGTATTAAAACATATGTAAAAATTCAAATAGGATTTAGGAGACAGGTGATTTCTCTCCTGGAGTGAGCTTATTACCTTCTTGTTGTGGATTCTATATTCTTCAATGCATTTTAATATTACTTTAGGATTTGTTTGGCATCAATCCACTGACATACATTATGTTCAAGAACTCTTAAAACCTCAAAGTATTTTGGAAAGTAATTTAAAAATACGTTGCAACAAGCTAAATCTAACCAGATGAAATTTAACAGGAACAAATGGAGAACCCTGTACTAGAATTTAACATACCAATAGTAAAGAGGGAAAGAAGATGTAGAACATTAAAATTTTAAGGTAGGTATTGTCTAGAATGTCCAAGAAAAAATGACTCCTAGAGGGCTAGCAACAATGTCTTAAATCCACTCAAAAGACTTGTATTAAGATTATGCTTTGTATTAGGTGTTTATATGGGAACAATTTCACAGCACAGATGGTAGAGCTATTATAGTTGTCTTCAAATAGTCTCAGCTTGGAATGAAAAACATATCATGCAAGTTGCCACTTTCCATTCCAGAATTCCTGGCAGATACAGCAACTGAATCATTTCTTTTTCATTGATGAATCTGGATGTAGTTTTAGATTCCTGCTCAGCTGAGTGCTCCAGGTAAGTCATACCAATTGACTGGAATTGGCAGAAATAGAAAACCATGACTAGGTATCTAGTGGAAGAGGAGTAAGATATTGTGTGAGTCCAAATAAGGAAGAAGTTACTACCAATGAGATTGTTCAAGTATGAAATAAAATCCATGATACAAATAAATTTTTATCACTGTGGTTATTCACATATTCACAGGAGATGAATTCCGGGTATTCATTTACTAGGTGAGTAGTAGGGGCACGTTTAGATGGTTTCATGGTACTTTACTATTTAGAGTATATAAGCCATGGCTCTGTTTCTATTTTAGATGAGGAATTTTGCTAACATGTGATAATAAACCTATGGTGATATTTTAAATTGGATAACTAGTTGGAGAGGGAAATATTTTAGGGAAGACTCAACTATTGCTGTGCTAAAACTCATTATGTAAATTATTGTCTAAACCTCTTGAATATATTGCCTGCTGCAAACAAACAGTTTTTAATAATCCCTTTCCCCTAGTGTTTTAGTGTTAGCTAATTTCCTCTTACTCTATGCTGAGTGAATACAAACACGATGGTAAACATATGGAAAACACTATGAACATACCACGGTTAACATATAGTATGTTTAAACATACCATGGCTTACAAGGCCCTTCACATCCATTGCCTAGTCTACTTTTAGTCTGATTTCCTTTCATCCCTTCCTCACTCACCCTAAACTTCAGCTATGCCTCTCATCATGCTCTGATCATTCATTGCATTGTGCCCTTTCACAATTCCTTTGTGTTATTTTTCTCTTCTGGTTTGTTCTTCTAGATCTAGTTGAAATATTATTTCTTTAGTGAAATTTCAAGCTTCCCTCTGCAGAGTTAAGCATGACCCTTAGCTCTTAAGTGTGCTCTAACCACTGTGTCTCTATTCAGTGACATCATTATGCTTGATACTTTCAGAGGAAATTGCAAACTCATCCCAGTCCTGGTTTCTGACTTTCATCAGCTAAGTTCTCATTCAGTTAGTTCCTGGTTTAGTTATTAGCATTTGTGTTACATGTACTTGCAATGCTATACTAAACACTAAAGCATAACAGGAAAAAGTGATGATGTTCAACAGCTCCAAAAAATCATGATGAGATGAGGTTAATGGAACAACCACATAATTATATTAAACATAGGGGAAGAAAACTAGAAAAATGAACAAGTTCCCAACAGAAGCCACACTAGAATAAATTCTAGGTTGAATGGAGTACAGGAGTCCAGAAGACTGTTCTTACAGGTCTCTCTGAAGACTGAAGCAAGTTTCATCAACCTCCAATTTGGCCCCTATATTGTTATCAGAGTCTCCTTTCAAAAATGCAAATTGCATTGTCATTTACCTGCTCAAAAGCTCTTAATGGCTCTTCATTCACTGCAGGAAAATAGTCAAAACTCTAAAGAGACATATGTAGCCTACTGCTATCTAGTTTCTACCTATTTCATTTATCATGAATTCCCTCCCCTCTCCCATTAAACTCATATCCCTCTTGCAATTTATATTCCAATTCACCACTCTACATTATTCTCTCTCATAATTCTTTGCCTTTGTATTTGCTGGTAACTCCATCAGCAATGCCTTTCTCATCCCCATCCCACTGACTTAAAAACATGCCTCCAGTAATCTATAAAACACATATCCTTCTCTGGAGTCACAGAAACATCACTTTCTCTATTACATTGCTTTCTCACTTTCTGAGGCTGACTGAGGAGTTCATTCCTAGAATAGAACCTGGCACACAATCAGTGATAATTCTTTTTGAGTTGATTACACGAGAGAAGAGTTTCAGAAAGTGTTTTAAATTGGCCTAGTGACATGCTTTGGACAGAAACAAAGAGGCTGCTAGTCTCATCTGTTGCCATGGTATCATCCAAGTTTGTGGAGAGAGTAAATGAGCAATCCTAATGGAGTCTGTTTTTGTTTGTTTGGTTTTTTTTCAGCTTTCTCAATTCCTGCAATACGTGTTGCTTCTGTTTTACAGGATTCACTTAATCATCACTTAATAATCTTTAAGTAGCAAAACCCAACACCCAAACAGATAACCAGCACACACACATGCGCGCGCACACACCCCACAGTGGCAATGAAAGACTCTACATGCAACATGCAGTCAGCCAACATGGTCAGCTTCTTTGTCAATTGGGTCATTACTACAAATAGTGCCTGTGCTACTCTGCAGCTTTAAACCCACACTTCTCATAAAATGCAACATAATCAAGGTCTAATTTATCAAAATGAGTTATTTGCCACACAATGAATGTTCTCTTTGTATGAATTATAGCAGCTTTTGTTAATTGCCTAAAATCTGCAAACCTGCAGGAAACATTTGCGATAAATTGATTTTTCCAGACATTGCCTCTGTAATAAATAAATCCTCCTAGTGATTAATTAGTACTCCTTTTGATTTGTGTCCTCCTTTAATTAAAAAACCTAAAGACGATAAAGAGAAATCTCAAAACCACATCTGCCAAAATATCATAGTAAGAACGCAAACCAGACCTGAGGCCCTAAAATTGTTCTGATGACAATCTGCACTGTTGAGACTCTTTCTGTTGCAAATGATAAAACCAAGATTTAGATAAGGTAAGCAAATTTAAAAAAAGAGCTTGTACAACTGAGAATGAGTCTAGTTTCAGGTTTACTTGTATGAGAAATATGCAACATGTCATCAGTACCTTTCTATTCTTTTGAAATCTTTTTCAAGAGCTCTCTATAGTTGATGAAGATCTGGCCACTAAAAAAGAAAAGTTCCCTGTTACTACATAATTCCTATGTCATTCTTTTAACTTGTGGGCCCAGAGAAAGACTCTTTCCTAGACTCTACATATTAACGTTCAGGGCTGCACACTGAAGTGTAAGTTGAATTTACACACTTAGGATGTGTGTCAAGGTGGGGTTAGTGTTCGTGAGTACCTACCATCTGCCAGGTATCACCCTAGGTAGTGGGAATAAAATGGGAGCAAGAAAAATGAAGCCTCTGCTTTTGAGGTTTGCATTCTTTTGAAGAAGATGGGAAGTAAAGTAGCCAACTGATGATGTTCAATACTACTACTACTACTACTACTACTACAATAATAATAATAATAAAAATAATTTTATATTGTAAATGGGCTTTGAAAAAAATGAAGCAGGTTATGGAGTAAATAATTATGTGGAATTGCAATGGTGGTGTCAGTGGCTATTTTAGCTGGTGAGGTCAAGAAAGGGCTTCTTGAAAAGAGGTAACATCTGAGTAGCAATACTACACAGCTCCATGGGTTCTGCTGTGACTTCTTGTTTACCCTAGAGGAAAATCTAGAAGAACATTATTGAACTCTTGGGTTCTCAGGAATATACATTATAAGAAATTTTTCAGACATGTATGGTTGGTTGCATTAAAAGACAGTGTCAGACATAAGAAGTATGACTTTTTTCTCTACCTGAAGATGCGGCACCTTAGGAAGATACTCAAATTCTTTGGATTGAGTGCTATAGAATTTCCAAGGTCCCTTTCAGCTAGAAAATTCAATGATTCTGAATTCATTTCCAAGTAATTCATTTTCATATTTTTTTAACATTCAATAATGTCAGAATGAATGATGCAGGGAGGACAAAATTGAATTGCAGAATCATAATTTACATTAGCCAAATTATACAAGGACATTATAAATAACCTTATCTAAGAAAGACAAAAGCTTTATTCTTTAATGACTTGTTTGTCAATATTTGTAAACCCTATTAACTTTAAAAATGCCTAGTGATGTGGAGTAATTATTACTTTCTATCTTCAGAACAATCTGTGATTAGATTAACATTTTTTTGATCAGTAAACAGCCTCTAAGTATAGTTGACATAACCTTGGCAGCCAGTGGAACAAATATTTAAAAGAAAAACAATTCTAACAGTTTTCTATTTTGTTCCTGTTAGTACTGGTGCTATCTGATTTAGTGAGACCTAAAGAAATACCTACAGAAATGTAACCTATGAGAAGCCCTTTCTCTTATTTACCAATCATGCTTACAATATGAAGATACTGATAACAACAATAATAGTTAACATGTATGGTGCAATTACTATATGGCAGGCAGCTTTCTAGGTGCTTTACATATTTATTTATTTTAATCATCTTGGCAAGCCTATAAAACGCTGCTACTATTATCTTATTTTACAGATGGAGGAGTGGTAGCATAGGAGAGGAAACTGCTCTAGCTCACACCCCGGTGGACGGCAGAACAAAGTTTGAAATCTGGATATTTTAGATCACAATTGAAGTTCTTAACTGTATGGGATACTTTATTTTTCCATCCAATGAATGAAAAATAGTATTATTTATCTTGGTGCAAACTTAGCTTAAGAAAAATCGGGAGGTGGGCGACACAGATGTACAGCCATTTCCTCTTGTCTTGCTCTTTTCCTCTCTATCCTGTTGCTCACTGTCCATCCTCTTCCTGCAACCCCCAAGGGCTTTTTTTTTTTTTTTTTCCTTTTTTTTTGAGACGGAGTCTGGCTGTGTCACCCAGGCTGGATGGAGTACAATGGCGCGATCTCGGCTCACCGCAACTTCCGCCTCCCCGGTTCAAGTGTTTCTCCTGCTTCAGTCTCCCAAGTAGCTGGGATTACAGGCGCCCGCCCCCATGTTCAGCTAATTTCTGTATTTTTAGTAGAGATGGGGTTTCACCAGGTTGGCCAGGCTGGTCTCAAGCTCCTGACCTCAGGTGATCCACCCGCCTCGGCCTCCCAAAGTGCTGGGATTACAGGCGTGAGCCACAGCGCCCAGCCCAACCCCCAGGGACTCTTTTGCTCTGTTCTATCACCCTCAAAGTATGTGAATCCCCAAAGAAACTAGTATTAGTTATTTACAACTTAGTATCATTGTAAGTCCATGGTTTGCCTCTTTCAGGAGGACTTATGTTTTATACTGTATCTCTCACAGATAAAAAAAAAGGCTTTGTTTCTGTTAAAGAGATTTCAGATTTAAGCAAGTGGATGGGAGGTATCTCCCCATCTGGTGAGACATCTTGACTTTCCAACTTTGAAATCACCTTGCAGAAGCAAACCTTTACTCTGTTTATTTAAATGGTTTCCCAGTGTTTGACATTGCAGGAAAAGGTATTTAATTATATTAAATATGTAAAATTATGAATGAGCCAAGGGTGGCACAATGAATTTGAAATCATCCCCCAGCATGATCTTAGGCTGTAATATATATCAAGAAGCCTTTGAAAAGAGTCAGAAGAGAAAAATAGAGTCAAATTTGAATGGTTAAACTACCTTCCATTGTATCATGAGATATACAAAATGTTGCTCATTAGAAAACCAGACAATCAGCTTGCCAGCTAGATGAGTGCTTTTGGGTAAAGAGAATGTTGGATTGTCAGGCAAATGGGAAGACCCCTTTCCCTGAGGAACTATGTGAATGCCTCAGGTTTCCTTATCTCTGTTCCTACATTCCAGGCAAGAGGGGAGACGCTGAGCCAGACCAGCTCTAAGACAAGTACCAGTGAGTTACTGAATTTCTCAGCTCTGGCTTGTGAGGCATCTGCCTGGGTATTTTCTATTTATTTGCCTCCTTTACCTTCTGAATGTCATCTGCCCAACCAACAGTTTGTGAGTGAGAAATCATAGTGTCGATGCTGGGCTTTAGGAGAGATCACAGACAAGCAGTCCGCAAGGCTTCCACTCTCTCTTTCTTTTCCCTTTTTATGTTTCTTCTCCCGACCTCCTCGCCCCCTTGCTTCCCTAACTTTCCGTCCTTTTGCCTGCCTTTGTTCTAACTAGGGCTCTGAAGCCCAACTGCCTCCTTTTGAATTCTGGCATTTGTACTTTCTTTCTGCATAATCTTGGGCAAATTCTCTGTATCTATCTTCTCTATACTTCAGTTCTTACCTTGCAGGGTAGTTTGAAATAGTAAAAATAAACAAAACAACAACAACAAAAAAACCAAAATTAAGTGTCAAGAACTTCGAAATAATTTCTGACACTAGTGGATAATTCAAATGTTAATCATTGTCATCATCACCATCATTTTTTCCATAAATGTTTACTGAGTCCATATTTATGTTTTAAATGCTGTGCTAAATAATTAAGGTGAGCAAACAACTAAAACATTTCAACTGAGATCCTTCCCTCCTGGGAGCCAATGTTCAGGGTCTCCCAAGGCAGTGAATACGTTTCCCACACTGTCTATTCCTTTAGAGTGTCCCTGCTCTTTTCCCCATCAAATTATACTTGTTTCTATTTTCAAATTTCTTGGAGAATGCTCTCTTCCAAGTGGTAATAGGTAGTTAAAATGAATAAATACCTGTATATAAAATGTTAATTTGAATCCAGTAAATATGCAGTTGCTTCCAGAAGGAATTAACCTTGTTGCCACAGTTTCCAATACTCAGTCCTATTCTTAGGACCAAATAATTTTATTCCATTTAATCAGTTAATCACACTCAAATGACACCCTAGTCTACTAATTACTTTGCCTGTACATATGGACAGCTCTTCCAACTAATTTTCTTTAGCAATAACACAAAGTAGATAATATTAGGGGAGGAGGAGATGTTTCTACTTGTTCTTCTTGATCTTTGCTTTTAAACCATAGGAAGTACTCAAAGTTCTTTTTGATAATTGTTTTGTTTAGAATTTATGCAGGTTTATTTTGGCTCCTACTAAATAATAGTTCTTGAAGCACCCCCATGCTTCAAAGCTCTTTTTATCAGATGAATGAAAAAGAAAGTTTATAATCCTGTGGCTATTTTGTGTGTCCTTTGCTGGGTTATTTATGGTTATGGCTTCTGTATTAAAAATGATCACAAATATTCGCTCTTAGAAAATGCATGTTAATATTCTTTTAGGTCACTTTAAGTACTCACAGATAAGAAAGTATATATTTTAATTTGTTGATCTATCTTTGATTTGCTCATTGACATGCAGTAAGTGTGTGGATTTCCAGTCAATGATGTAAGATGTGTTAGACACACTTTGGGTTCATCTCTGTAGGTGGTATTTATGCTGGAGAGTTTTTTTTTTTTTCCCCCCTATCTCTCATCTACTTGTCAGATACCAAAGTATCCAATTCCGGTCCCTGTTTTACTCAATTCACTCACTATAAGCAGCACTTAGGCAGAATGACGAACCTGGCAGCCACGAGAGGTTTTACCCACTAAACAGAAGCAGCCACTGACTAAAAGAAAAGGGCAAGACAAGAGAGAAATATTACAAAGACCTACTCTAAACACATCTGTTTGATTTGAAGGTTGAAATTAGATTGTTCTCCTGCCTTTGGGGGCTCTGCCTGCAAAAATTTTAAACAATTTATAAAAATAGATTGTACTGGAAAGTGGATTACTCAGGCAAGTGGGTTTACATAACTCACAATCTTTCAGCTACACGTTTTTGACAAAGTAATTTCAAACATTTTCTAAAGTGATATTACATTCCATTTCACTCTAATTTTTTCCTTTGATTAGCAAATCAGTTTTGCGTAACACGCCAGTGAGTCATGTCTTAGCATGAGAAGAGCCCTGCCAAGATGATGACAAATTACAAACCATGTGCTAATAGGGTCATGGTGAGGATTAAAGAGATGAAACCTGTAAAACATTTAGAACAGTGTGTATCATAATTTTAAGCACTCACTGCTTATTAGCTATTAATAGTTTTACTCTTACTATTAGAAATTACTCTGGGCTCACCATACCAAGCAGCGTTGCCTTACAATTACAGAAGCAAAAACCAGTATGAACAACACATAGGAACCCAGTAAGAATGATGATTTTAACATTAACCCACATAGTTCTCCGACACATAAAGTGTTCTACCAAAGCATCGAAAAATCAACTTTAGATAATTTAAATTAATTGTTACTAAACAGTTATAATAGTGAATGTGTCAGGCAGTAAGATAGGCATTCTGCATATATTACGTTCATGTATAATATTTTTAGGCCATCTTTCTTATCTGTTTGATGAGAAAAAGCAAAGGTCAAAGAGGCTCTAATTACTCAAACTCACACAGCTAGAGAATGATAGAAGTGGTTCTACTTTACCACACTGGCTTATAGAAAGTTTTTAAATAAGTTCTTGATTATGAGATTCTGAGCTTCAAGTTGCCTACTAATTTCCATGTAGCTACTTTTGCATGTGATTTGACTGTTTCAAACTACTGATGATTTCCATTAGGCACTTCATGAAATTCATGTTGATTTCTAATTCCCAGGAGTCCAGATTACACATTACTCTTCTTGTTGCTTATTCAAATAGTTTACCCTCAATGGCAGGTGGAAAAATAGTCCCCCCAAAAAATCCATGTTCTAATCTTGTGAATATATTAACTTGATGTGTGAAAAAAGACTTTGTAGATGTGATTAAATTAAGGCTCTTGAGATGGAGCTATTATAGTGGATTATGTGGGTGGGCCCAATGTAATCACAAAGATTCTCACAATTGAAAGAAGAGGGCAGGGGGATTAGAGCAGATGTGAGGACAAAACAGATATCAGAGTGATATAATGGGTGGCTTCAAAGATGGAGGAAAGGGCCATGAGCCAAGGAATGCTGGCTACCTCTAGAAGTTGGAAAAGAGAAATAAATGATTCTCCTCCTAGAAGTAATGTATATCTTTCCTGTTTCTCTGTTTGCTGCAGGCCAGGTCTCACTACTGCAGGCCTCCATGACAGCTGTCTCAGTACTGACTGAGTAGTTAAGTTAAACATTAAAAGCAGAAAAAGCCAGTGCCCTTATACAAAGGCTGGAATGTAACAAAAGCCCACTGAAGAGTTTTGCCTAGGCCTTTCCTGGGCCTTAAAGCACGGCAAAATAACAAAGGTATTCCTAATAGGATCCATTTAGGATTAAATAAGTTTCATTGGGGGTCTGAAGAAACTCCCCAGGCCTCCACAAACAAGTATATTGGGGGTCTAAAGGAACTCCTCAGACCTCCATAATTTAGAAGGAGACAAGATAAGGGTAATCGCCCCAGCCCCTGTACCCATTTAGATTAAGTTAATTTACTGAGGCTCCAGAGGAAGGTCTTCAGGATTCAGACTTTAGTTATAGAGTAGAAGAAGTTAGTCACTTGTCTTTAGATAAATGCACACTTACATGTAGACATACAGCTTAGACGGTTTATAAGCTCTGGAAAACTTGTAATTTTGAGTTGGTCTGGAGAGAATTTTCACACCTTCTCCCTGTAACCAGTTGGAGAAACAAAAACTCTCTTTCTCCCCAGTTCATCTGCATCTTGTTATTGAGACACGAGAAATAGTAGCCCCACCCTCAGTTTGGTCTGGAAACAAAATTTGGTGAGCCAGCCAGGAGAGACTGGGATGGTCTTGCATTCCGTGGCCAGCGGCTTACGACGAGACAGTCTTCAGGAGGAACCCAGCAGCTGCTGGTGAGATTTTCCTGGGGATCCTCCTGAGGGCTGTCCCATGCGCAAAACTGCACGTTCCTTTCGCTACTGGGGAAGAACAGAGATAAGGAGCAGACATGCTCAAAAGGTGGGTTAACTGGATCGTATGCCAGGAGCCTGGACTCATTGAGCTGTTTGTCCGGTACCACCAAGGGAAGCAATAGGAAGAGCTCATACACCCACTTTCATTTTGGTTGAGATCAGGTTTTGAGTTGGTTTTGAGTCTGTTTTGCCGGCGTGCAATCCCCCTTGTGTTGTCCAAAATTTGTCTCCACTTGTTTGTGTATCTGTCTTATTCCTTTTGATACCATGTAAACTTGAAAATGGGAGGTATTGGGTCCATTCCTGCTGAAAGGCCTCTGGGAAGGAAAATAAAAAAAATTTAGGAGTTCAGTTGTTGAAAGTCAGCTTAATTAAAAGTTAACATCCAAGATGTGTATATGTGGGTGTGCATGTGTGCATGTTTGTATTTAGAAGGCCTTCATATTTTTGTTTTTGTTTATTTTTCTCCTAGGACCTTGTCTTTTTGAGCAAAAGTTTTTTTTTTCTCAGTTGACTCAATTCTGTTTTCTTCATTAACAGAGGTTACACTGGGATTTTTAAGAAAAAAAAATGTAATTTAGACACTTAGAAATGTCTCTGATTGGTAAAAAATTTAAGTGCACTGTAAAAACATCACATAGTCTAGCCTCATAATAATTCTCCCTTTTTGAAAAACCCAGGATTCAGTGTGGGTTCTGCCCAGAGCTCAAAGATCCAGTTCGAAGATGGGTAGTCGATATCTAAATAAAGTTAATCTCCTTATACAGTCCTATGTTAAATTTCTATAATTTTATGTTTGATCTGGCATCTATATTTAATCTCCTTCTAGCACCACCAGACTTTTTCTCTGTGTACCTTGAGATGTAAATCTTGCCATTTGATTTTTCACCTAAGAGTTGTTTCCTTAATATGCAGATTTAGGGCTATTTAGCTGACAACTGCCAGAGTAATAAACCAGGTTATCAAGATAGGAAAAAGGGGGTCTTATGAACCTATAAAATATGTATCTATTGGCATGCCTAATATGTCAATGTATTTATGTCTTGTGTACACCATGTTTCACATAAAAGAGTTCTACTTAATTGTCTCAAAGAAAAATAAAAGTGCTTAAATATTTTAACATAAAAAAAGGAATCCTTTTTCAAGTTTATGTGACTAAAGTAAGATCTTCAATAAGTATGCTAGCTTTAGCAATTATTGATAAAATAATGTTAGAAATGGCTTAGGAGTTGCCAGCATACATTTTTGTTTGCATTTATTGATCAAGCAATTTCATATTTACTTCTGCCAAATACTATAAGGTGTCAAAATTTGGCATAAAGGCTACAAAACTATAACTCAGCCCCAAATACACTGATCTTTGCTTGTGTAATTTTAAATAAAATATTAATATTGGTTTAATGAGGATAGCTACATCTTCAATTATTTAGTAAAATACCCTAACTTCTAATCCTGTGGCCTTATACAGTCTAGTCCACAGACATGAAGAAAGTTTGTTCTGGGAAAGGGCTGTTATCATCTTTGTTTCAAAGCTAAACTATAAACTAAGTTAATGAACAAGAATAGCTTGGTGGTTAGACCCAAAATGGAGTCAGTTAGGTCAGATCATTTTCACTGTCTCAGTTACAATTTTGCAATGGTGGTTTCACAATTTTAAATAATGACTATCGCAGTTTTTGTAAATAATCTAGGTAAATGATTAAAATAAATAATTAGATAAATGTAATGGGATAAATATTTGTAAACAAATGTCATAATTTAGAATCTAAAGTTATATTAAATTAAACAACAAATATCTCAATATTGGGGTGTTTTTCAATAAAAATACGGGGTAGAAAAACATTCTTCCTAAAAATTGTGTCCTTTTAAAAGGGAACTAATTTTTGTCTAATTCAAAGCTTATTTAAAGTTTATATATAAAAAAAGGTAAGAGAAACCAGGAGATAAGAGAGATATAAAGAAAGTTATAAAAATAGAATTTTAAAATTATTGGTAAAATAAAAATATCTTCAAAAATGTAAACATTTGGTCTAAATTATGCAGGTCAAACATTAGGTTTGCTAAATGCTTCAGGTCATAAACTGCTTCTTTAACTTAAAATTTGTTCAATTTGTTTTGGAGTGTTAAATTCCAGATAAGGCCTGGGGATATATAAAATTAGCCATGCCCCTAGCTATGCAAAAGGTATTAAAGAAAAAAGATTTTATATAAGAAAAAATCTTGTATGGTAAATTCTTGTCCTAAAGTAAAATAACTGCTTGTTTAAAAACAAGACTATTTCATGTAAGAATTTGTAAAAAGAGGAAAGAAACACAAAAAGTGGTTCGACAATTAAAGACAGGTATATTTTAGAGAATAAACCTGAGAAAGGTTTTTGGCCAAGTTAGGTCAGAGGCCCTTTCTCTTACAGACTAAGAATTTTTAAGGATTCAGGGCAGGTGAGTTTATCAGAGGCTTGGACTGCTTCTGTGTCTCTTTGTTGTGCTTATCTGGGAAGGAGAGCTGTGTGTCTGTTCCCATATACCTTTGTGCAGCTGCAGGCATATCCCCACTGAGTCTGCTTTTAGGTTCCCTTTCTTAGTACACCTGAAGGGAAAGAGATGTTCTTATTAAGGCCCACTGTTTTACTGGGGCCCAATGTATAGTGTGAAGTTTGACAGTTATACAAGAGACTTCCCCCACACCTGCCTCTGTGCCTGACCTGTCTTATCTGTGTTTTACTATCTGCTTTTTCTGGCTGTTTGGTTTTAGAAGATAAGTGATTTCCTTGAAATGCATGAGGTTAGCAAAGGAGCTGGAACTTAAAGTGGTGGTGTGTGTCCAAGATAATGGTGCTCCTGCCCTGTCATTTAGGACAAATCAGAAAGTCAACACATGTCATAGCTTGTCTGTGTAAGTCATGAAAGAATTTATGAAAGGGAATTTATGAAAGAAATGTTGCACAATTTAAAGGTGATTAGGCCTTCTAAAGGCTTTATAAAATGCCACTATGACTCTTACCTGTACAACTTGCCTGCTTACAGCTAGGTAAGGCCTGGGACACATGGAGTTAGATGCTGGAATAAGTCAAACCTTATCTGCACTTCTATCTAGGTCCTAGTATGTCCAGAATTGGTTCCTTCTGGTGGGTTATTGTCTCACTGACTTCAAGAGTGAAATCACAGATGCTCGCAGTGAATGTTACAGTTCTTAAAGATGGTATATCCAGAGTTTGTTCCTTCAGATGTTCAGATGTGTCTGGAGTTTCTTCCTTCTGGTGGGTTCGTGGTCTCGCTTGACTTCAGGAGTGAAGCCACAATCCTTCACAGTGAGTGTTACAGCACTTAAAGGTGATGTATCTGGAGTTGTTTGTTCCTCCCAGTAGGTTTGTGGTCTCACTGACTTCAGGGAGTGAAGCCACAGACCTTCACAGTGAGTGTTACAGCACTTAAAGGTGGCACATCTTTCTTTTTTTTTTTTTTCTTCCCAGTGGGTTCATGGTCTCGCTGACTTCAGGAGTGAAGCCTCAGACCTTCACAATGAGTGTTACTGCTCATAAAGGTAGTGTGGACCCAAAGAGTGAGCAGCAGCAAGATTTATTGTGGAGAGTGAAAGAACAAAGCTTCTACAGTGTGGAAGGGGACCCAAGCAGGTTGCCCCTGCTAGGTCGGGTGGCCAGCTTTCATTCCCTTATTTGGCCCCACCCACATCCTGCTGATTGGTCCTTTTTACAGAGAGCTGATTGGTCCATTTTACAGAGTGCTGATTGGTGCGTTTACAATCCTTTAGCTAGACACAGAGTGCTGATTGGTGCGTTTACAATCCTTTAGCTAGACACAGAGTGCTGATTAGTGCTTTTTTACAGAGTGCTGATTGGTGCATTTACAATCCTTTAGCTAGGCAGAAAAGTTCTCCAAGTCCCCACTTGACCCAGGAAGTACAGCTGGCTTCACCTCTCACTAGGCTCCACACGTAGTACATAATTAAAATCCCAAACTTACTAAGGTTTTCACCAAAAGTAAAGGTTGCTAAGGGTTAACAGTGTAATGTGTATTTAAGACTATCAAACGAACAGTTTACATGCAAGGTGTGTAAGGAAATAAAATATACTTTTGGTAAAAACATTATGAGGCATGAGAATGTGGATTTGTGCCTATATTAAAAGTTTAAAGGATTGTTTTAAATTGGATTAAAAAAATGAAGATTTAAGCAATCTGTGGAAGTTTGATTGTAAGGGAAATTCTGTGAGTAAACATATTGGCTAAAGTTAAAGGCTATTATCCAGTTTTTGTATAAATTGAGCATTAAAATAAAACACAACGTGTTTCTCTTAGGAGCACTAACATATTCCTTAACGAAAATTATAAAAGATTATAAAAAGTCTGTAAAAATCTTATCTTATGGTCAAATATTAAAATTCGGTAAATATGTCTATGAGACTTTATTAAGAATTGGGTTTAACATTAATAGTACACTAATGTAAAGGTGAAATTTGGTTTATTTGGTACCAAAACCATACAGGAAGCATTTACAAATATTAAATGGGGTTTGGCTTTCTTTGGGCTGTATTTGTATAAATATGTCATTGGTATCTGCTCCAAAATTATGAGAAACTCCTATAATTCTATATATCTTAGTGTATGTTATCAAATAATAATTACAATTGTTATGTCAAATTATTGTGTGCCACAGAGATTACAGATTTCCTTGTCAATTGTGTCTTTATGGCTACCCTAAAACTTTTTGTCATCCATACAAAATTGTTGTCTTGTTTTGGTCCTCTTTAAAAGGAGGCTTTATAATCAGCTGTAAAGCTCTAACAGATGCTCTTACATGCAGGTTAAATTTAGAGATTGTGACATCAGAATAAAGGAAAAATATTCAGGACTCTCGAAGAGCTAAAATGTTTGTTAATATCCAGTAGGACAGGAATCAACTTCATGAACTGAACTAACATGAGACTGAAGTGATCTTTTTGACTTTTTGCTTAAAATGTTACTAATCCTTTGTTTTGCTTTTCAGAGTCAAGGAAACTTTTCTTTTGAGCTATTAACAGCTTTTAACAATTAAGTATACTCCTATAAATACAATTTGAAACACATTTGTTTCTCTCTACCTGATTCTTCCAAAACCTGGAAACTATTGTGAGTTTTCTTAATTTATGGCAATATAGTTTTTTGCATCAGTGCAATAAGAATCTGTTTTATTTTGTAACAGAGCACAATTGAAAAAACTCGGTTATTTTACCAAGGCTTTCATTGGAATGCTATGCTCTCCCTTAGGGAATCAAACTTGACTTATGGAGCCAATGAAACCCTTGGAAAACTGGACTCATATTTTGTGTACACAGTCCCTGTACAGGGTTTCTGATCTGTGGTAAATAAAGAATGTCACTTTCTGACAAGCCAGGTACCTCAAATTATCTTGAAACCTCCAGAGGAGAGGAATTCACCCAACTCCTGTATTTGCTGGTACAAATCCATGACTGGGCTTTGCATTAAAAAGGTCTTATCTCAGATTCCTTCTACAGAACAAAGTTCAATCAAAGCCAATTTAAAAGGACTATGTGAAAAATAATTATTCTTGCTGCACTGTATACAAATAATTAGGCCAAGTATAATAAAGTAAACCAGTCCTATCATTATTTGTCTTTTAATAAAAATAGGAAATTGAAGAGAGAAAAATATTTCAAAAACTATAGTATACCTGTTGTTAAATTCTAGGCTTACCTGCTATTTTTCAATTTTTATTATTTTCTACAGTTTGGATTAAATTCTAATTTTTCTTGCTACAATTCTCCAAAACAATGTTTTCAATTTTTCCTTTTCCTTTTCCCCCATTTTTCCTAA
The DNA here is from genome assembly GCF_003255815.1 of Theropithecus gelada. Taxonomy (NCBI): domain Eukaryota; kingdom Metazoa; phylum Chordata; class Mammalia; order Primates; family Cercopithecidae; genus Theropithecus; species Theropithecus gelada. The sequence goes on along the minus strand of NC_037668.1, from coordinate 179,047,512 downwards.
TTAGAAATAACTGAAACCTAAGCTGTGCTTTCTTAAAGCCCTGTGAACTGACAACTTAAACTTCAGAAGAAAATAGCAGCAACCTATGTATATGTGGCTGTTGCATACTATTATGTTTCAGCAGGCACTTCCTCTAAGTCCCCGAAACAGAGAGTGCTACCAGGAACAAATTGACCTCTTCCACTGCAGCGCTGTGTTTGGTGCCCCACAGCAATGACCCTCTCTCAGCAGGAAGTTGCCAGAAAGACAACTCCCTACAATTATCATGGTAAATAAATATACAAGCATGATAGAAATCATGTGCAAATTGGCCGTGCAGATTGTTGCAGGCCAGGTCTCACTACTGCAGGCCTCCATACCAACTGCTTCAGTACTCACTGAGTAGTTACGTTTAATATTAAAAGCTGAAAAAGCCAGTGCCCTGTAAAGGCCGAAATGTAACAAAAGCCCACCAAGAGTTTTGCCTAGGCCTTTCCTGGGCCTTAAAGCATGACAAGATAACAATGGAATTCCTAACAGGACCCATTTAAAATTACACAAGTTTTATTGGGAATCTGAAGAAACTCCCCAGGCCTCCACAAACAAGTTTGTTGGGGGTCTAAAGGAGCTCCCCAAACCTCTGTAATTTAGAAGCAGACAAGATAAGGGTAATCACCCCAGCACCTGGACCCATTTAGATTAAGTAAGTTACTGAGGCTACAGAGGAAGGTCTTCAGGATTAGACCTTAGTTATAGATTAAAAGAAGTTAATCACTTATGTCTTTACATAAATACACACTTACACATAGACACGTAGCTTCAAAGGTATATAAGCTCTGGAAAACTTTGTAATTTTGAGTTGTTCTGGTAATAATTTCCAGGCCTTCTCCCTGTAACTTGCTGTAGAAATAAAAACTCTCTTCCTCCCCAGTTCATCTGCATCTCATTATTGGACTGCAGAAAATAGCAGCCTGACCCTCCGTTTGGTCTGGGAACATGTTGACACGTTGACTTTAACCCTGTAATACCTATTTCAGATTTTTGACCTCCACATCTGTAACACCAAATTCATGTCATTTAAAAAGCCACTAAGTTTGTGGTAATTTGTTACAGAACCAAAAGGAAACTAATACATCCCCTTTGCAGCAAGCACAAAGTGTCTCTTCTTTTATTTTAATTCTCCTACAAGTTAGAACAGTTGGCTTTTTAGCTTCTAGAAGAGGTTTCTGAACAATTAGTTTGCAATGGTACATATGAGGTGTTTAACCCATTTTCATCAGTAAAGAGGTTTGTGGGAAAAGGATTCAGCCTATGAGCATGAGAAGGAAGAATGGGGGATGGGAGCATAACCCATTAGAGTTTGTGGGAGATTTTACAGGCATGGGAAATGGCTTCAATTTGAGAGTTTCCCAAGCAATTCTGATAAGGCCCTAAAAGGGACTTGTCTCACTCATTAAAAACCATTGACCTGGTAATAGGACTAGTAAGGACTGAGCAATTCCAGCTAACTGCAGTTCTAAGAGCTCTACTTACACTGACTCATTTATTTCTCACAACAGCCCTGTGAGGTAGATGCTAATGATGTATATTCCATTATACAAATAAGGAAGCTGACACATAACATAGATTTTACTTAGTTAGACATTTTGCGTGCAATAGAATTATTAACAGTAAACTTGTTGCCAAATGTAAAATATGTAAATATTTATGATCGCAGAATTATTTTCAAATTTTAGGTTTTTAAAGGTTTCTCCTTCTGGGTTTGTCTTCAACTTGATACTTGGTTACTAGGTTGCCATTTAGAGTAACAACTGGTGACATAGGTTATAAATGACTATTTCAAATATCTTGTTCATCAAAGTTTTAAGCAGTAAACTAAATTTGCGTTAAATTTCCACTTGGTGGCAGTTCTTCATAAAAAGTACAAGTTGGCATATAGAGCTCATATCATTGTTTCCAAAAATTTATAAAGACAAAATGAATAATTTGTTTTGAGTTGTTTAATAATTATTCTTTGGGCTTTTTTTTTTTTTTAAAGGGGATGGGACCTGTACTGTATTTATCATCCTTTCAAACCAGAAAGAGAATCTCAGTAGCTTAACACATTTGAATTATGATATACGTCCCTTTAAATGAGAACTTACCTTGAAATGCATTTTACAAATAAACCAATCACAACATACACAGATAGCAGTTGAGCACATGGGCAAACTTGTAAAACTGTTTTTGAATCTTTAAAATCAGGCAATAATAAACAATAATAATAATAAAGGTTCCAGATACTTTATACTAAAAACATTCCAATATATTTTAGGAAAGACTGACAAAACATTATATATGCCATGAGTTCACTACTTTTAATCCCATGACTCTTTGCCATATGTTTAACACTTTCACATTAATGACAGAGTTCTTTCCATTAAGAATTTCTAAGGCTATGATTTGAAGGCCAAATCAAAGTTATCAACTTATTTACTGCTGTAATTTATGGGAGAAAATGTATTTTTAAAAATGTGTTTAGTGCATTTATCAGCAGATACTCACTATCAACCCTAACGGTAAGAACTAAGAACCAACCATTAGAATATATAGTACCTGATGCCAGGAAGTTCCCACCTCAGTACAACTTATTCACGTGCCATTCTCATCCTCTTCTTCTTTAATTACTTTTTTATCGAGGCTTGCAATAGGTTGTTAAGGTACTAGTCTAGGTGTTTCTAAGACACAACAGATTCTTACAAATGCCCTATCTTCTTAATATCATAGGTAAATTTTATAAGCTCTTTGGTTCACTAGGTGTTTTTTTTGTTTGGTTCTGTTTTGTTTTCAGAGAGAAAGTCTTGATCTCTTGCCCACAGTGGAGCTCAAACTCCTGAGCTCAAGTGATACTCCTGCCTCAGCCTCCACAGTAGTTGAGACTGTAGGCACAGCACCAGGCTTGGTTTCCTAGTTTTTAATATGTAACTATGATGATTCCTGAATGTTAAAATGTACTTTAAAATGATCAGTGCAGTAGTTTGCCCTAATCATTGAAAACAAAAGATCCTGGTACCATCTGTCAAATTTAAATGTCAACAATGTCACATTTAATGGCTCTTATTTAAGCTATTGAACTTAATTTATGAACTGAATTTTTGATGGATATTCAAATGTAGTTGAACCCTGATCCTATTATAGCACAGTTAACACACAAAGAAAATAAGATAAATAACATGAAGCCTATTGAAGTACTTTCTACATCAATTAACTATTTCACAAATCTAAAAGATGAACTCCCTAGTGATATATTATTCACAACAGTTTTGATGACAATTTGGAAATATAAAATGTTAAATATCAACACTCTATCTTATTTTATATCTGCATTGAATTTCAGCAAATTTTAACTTATTTCCTTATCAGAAAAAATTAAGGAAATAAAAAATCAATTACTGATACTAGTGGATAGAAACAAGTATCATCAGTCAATCAATCAGGGGGATTTTAAATAAGCATCCAGCCAGTGCTGACAATGTAGTAGATACTCAATATCTCCCTGATTCATCAATTCATAATGGTTGTTTTTATCCACTAGTATCAAGCATTTGTTTTTTTAAAAGTTACTGCAAGGAAAATATGAACAAACATCAATAACATCAATAATTGTTTTTTTTTGTTTTTTTTGTGTGTGTGTGTGCCAACCAGGCTATCTCATTGCCTGGAATTCTTACAGTAGGTATGAATTTAGATGTTAAAGAGGCAGCTTTATATTTCAGGTAGGCAGTAACAGAATATGCTTGTTGCTGTTCCAATGTCTTGCCTCAACATAGCCAAACCCCATTTTATTTCATGCCAAAGGCATTTAATGGAAAAAGAGAGGCATAGTTTACACTTTAATGAAAGAATTGCTGTGTTTTGATTTGATCTCTACTTTGAGCTATGAAACAGATAGAGGTACTTTAATCTCCTAAGGGAACAAAGAGGAGAATTCTGCCGTTTGTTGTTTTTAAGCAGAAAAAAGGAAGAAAAAAAGATTTGTGGAATATTTTTCATTTACATTTATTTTACAATTGTAGTGGTGGTATTGGCTAATGTAATGTGATCATGAAATAAAGGGTCTTATTCAGTTTCATAGATTACTGAAAGAAGGACCTAATTAAAATATTTAACCTGCTATTTATATATTGTTTCCAAGTGGCAATTATTACCCAGATTTTCTTTTTAAAAGGGACTATCAAAACACTATATTTTCCCCCACCAAAATGGCTAAAAGCAGATTTGCGTATTTTGCGAGCTCAGCCAGTGGGATGAGCCGTGACTGGGTTTCAGCTCCCAGTTTTCTCTGTTTACAGAAATATTAAATCCCCCAAAATTCTGGTTCTCTGGTTAAGTCAATTATTTTGGTTTTCTCCCAAATTTCTTCTCCTAACACTATTGATTTAAATAAAGGAAAGGAAAAACATAAGGTGGAAATAAGAGAGGTTCGGCAATGCTTATTAGACATATACATGCCAGTTGTAATTTCAAGAATGCTTCCTTGGTGATAATATAAAATTTACACATAACATAAGGCTATTCACGTCTTTTTCTTTACATGCCAGTTTTTTTTAAATCACATGATTCAAAATGGGAAGAAATAATATCTTCCTCTGATAAGTGCCTCGGTGTCAAGAACTGTGATGGCACTGAAATGTTACCCTTGCTACAATCTAACAAGTTAGCTTACCCCAGTTTCATAGGTGCCAGCAGAATACATGACTCTGGGGTCAGAGACAAAGGAATTTATTACTCGGGGCACAGCAAGCAACATAAACATCATGTTCACATGATATTCCTTGCCCTCCAATTCCATGGAGGGGGTAATGTTGAACACGTCCAGGTAGATGACATACACACAGTTTGTGTCGCATTGAGTAACATCAAGCTTAGGAGATCCACAATATTATAAGGGAGCTAACAGCAAACCCACCTAACCTTTGCCTCAAAGGAAGGCTATATCTTTACTATGCTGATAAGGAAAGAAATATGCCCTCTGTCTCAGAGGGAAATATTATCACTATTTTTCAAGGCTCTTTGCTCTACAAATGTACTTGGAAAGATAGTCTGGAATAAGAGCTGTCACAAGATGTGTAAAAGTGTGACACGCTCATGGAGAACTGTCTCCTAACATAGGAGATACATACACATACAAACATATACACAAATACATATATGATATCTATATGGTATACATATATAGTATATGTATACCAATGTATATATAGCATAAGTAAATATATATGGTCTATGTAAACATATATGTGGCACATATAAATATATATGGTGTATATAAATATATATAGTTTACTTTTCCCTAAAATTATGTAAAGCAAGCTTATAATTCTTGTTTTAGATGTAAAAGAGCAATATTAGCTAAACACCTTGCCTGATTTAACTGAGATTGTAAGAAACAGATTCCAAAATTCAACCCTTTGTTCTACTCAACATCCCATTCTCTATCTGGTCAACTAATGCACCAGTTGCTGTGATAAATAGGGAAAAATATATCTATTCTGTGATGCTGAGTTCTAGAAACAGGGCCCTTTAACTTTTTATATTAAAATTTTAAAACATTTCACCAGAATTTAAAAAATACTAGTGTTCCTGTTCTTCTCATAATTGGCCTTATTACAAATTATATCACATGCAATGCCATTCAAACAAGTATGGAAAATGGTGGTCAATGAAGTAGTATGATTTTTTTCTCCTTCAATCAAACCAATTGTTAAATGTAATTATAATCTTGGAAGATGCAGTTAAAAATATGTTGAATTAAATTGAGCTCTGAAAATTGCTCACCTCATGATTCCTTCTGATTACATCTTGGCATAAATCCACCAAGTTTCAATATGTAATTTAAGGATAATGTATAATTGGTATTGGAACCAATGCAGGTTCTCCACATTTAAATGGAGGCCAATTTTATTAGTAATAACTATAATAACTCTGCTAAATAGATTGTATGACTTTGCTGCTCATTAGGAAATTATTTTTCAGAAAGAACATCTTACTTTTATATATGTAATTCAAATTTTAAGTAGGAAATTTATTAATGAATGAGACAAGTGTTTACAAAGACATATATTTTACAGATATTATAGTCTGGTCCAAATCAGACAATTATTTCCTATGGAGTTAAATTCAAGAGCTTATCTTTCATTGTCTTATTTTTAAAGAATCTTATCTAAAAGAGGCATTTTAAAGATACACAATGAGGTTTAGATCTATGGTAACAAAGTATCAGAGAAGTGGCATGGCTCCCTCCAGTTTCATCATGCAGTGACATATTTTATGAGAAAGAAATGTTTTGTATTAGAAAATCACTACAAATGTGTGCCCTAGACATTGGTATCTACCTGTAGTAGATAGTATCATCCACCAGTGGACTGAAATTAATATACTTACCTAAATGGTAGCAACTCTTAAAAGAGGCTCTCTAGTGAAATAAATACAGAGAAAAGCTGGTTAAGATGTTTTCACAGGAGTTATATTGCATATTAAATAAAGGCATTTGGTAAACTTCCTAATATTTGGAGAAGCCCTGAACACTCGTTAATAATCTTTTTATTCCACTAGAATACCAGAGATCACAATCTTAGTTGTCTTTCTGTTCTCACATATTAGATAAAAGCCATTTCTTCATTTAAAAACATTAAATATTTCTATAAGTTTGCAGGCTCCATGTGCACTTGAAGAGAGATAAATGAAGATATCTGGATGGCAGATGGAAGAAGTGACCAAGGGACTGAGGGATTGGAGAATGTGAGAGTGATGCCAGGGAATGAATGATGGAGATATAATATTAATTGGCCCTAAGTTATTATTCTCTGTGTCTTGGTGTCTTCATCTCTAAAACGAGGTTGGTGCCTTCTTTTTATGTTTATTATAGAGATCAGCAAAATTATCTAGTTTGGAATTCTCACAAGTGGAAACTATCATAATTATTTATGATTTCAGCTAACAAAAAGTGATTCTAAAAGTTATATAACATAGGATAATGCATACTTTTTCTCAAAGGTAGTTTCCTCTTAACGTTTTTGTGCTACTTTGATGAAATAGTGTACATACATAACCCAGCACTATATCTAGAATGTGGTACAATATATACATATACCTTAATTCCTTTGGAAATTAACACTGAATTGCATTACACTTGTTCAGTTTCTTCAGCAATGTTTTTGTGCTACCACGTGGCAGATATTTCTCTAATTGTTACAAATACATCAGCAAATAAAAAGCAAAAAATATCCCTGCTTTCATACAGTTTATATTTTCTTTTATTTTTCTTCCCTGTGGTGTAAATCTTACATTTTAAGTTGTAAGAAAATCATTTCACTTTTAGTAAAAGCAAATAGAAAATTACAGAAAATAGGAAAAATGCTCAAAAACGATTACATTAAAAGTAAGTGAGACCTGATGTTTCCTAAATGAAGTTTGGTTCATTTCTTGCAAAGACAGGGTGGGAATGGCAGATCATCAATAAGAAAGCTGCTAGAGCTCTGAACATCTGGTTTTAAGATGGAACTTTATATTTCTAAATTATTATATATTAATAAGAGTAATAATACTTTTTTAGAGACAAGGTCTCACCCTGTCACCCAGGCTGGAGTGCATGGCACGATCATTGATCACTGCAGCATCCAACTCCTAGGCCCAGGTGATCCTCTCATCATAGCCTCTCGAGTAGCTAGGACTACAGGTGTGTGCCACCATACCTGGTTTATACTTATTTTTCTACCTAACTTTGTAGATAAATTTGATCTTTGATTCTCTTCTTAAAAGATAAGTTATGTACAGTTAATTACATTTTACAGGTCTAGATCCAGCTCAGAGAGAAACTGCATATGTCAATAGAGATAAGCAACTCAATATTGGCAGAGGAACAGCACAAAGTAGATATGACTTCTCACAAACAGTGCTTACTATTCCTAGTTTAGAAGGAAAATGATAATATTGCCTTTAATAGGCAATTGCAGCAGAGCATGACTGATGCTGAGAAATTCCTGAAAATATGCAACCTCCTAAAATTGGACCAGGAAGAAATAGAAGTCCGGAATTGGCCAATAATGGGCAGTGAGACTGTATCAGTAATAAACACTCTCCCCAAAAAACAACCAAACCGAGGACCAGATGGATTCACAGCCAAATTATACTAAAATGTGCAAAGAACTTACCAATCCTCATGAAACTGTTCCAAAAAATCAAGGATGAGAACATTCTCCCTAATTCATTCTACAAAGCTAGTATCACCCTGATACCAGAACCAGACAAGGTCACAACCAAAAAAGAAAACTACAGATTAATGTCCGTAATGAACATTGATACTAACATAGGAACAGAAAACCAAATACTGCATGTTCTCACTTATAAGTGGGAGATAAATGATAAGAACATATGAACAGAAGAAGGAAATGACAGACACTGGGGTCTACTTGGTGGGAATAAGGAGAAGAGCAGAAAAGATAACTGTTGGGTACTGAGCTTAATACCTGGGTGATGTAACAATATGCAGAACAAACCCCCATGGCACGTGCTTACATATGTAACAAACTTTCACATGTACTCCCAAACCTAAAATAAAAATTAAAATAAATAAGTAAATAAAACAAAAAAGCAAAAATCCTTAATAGAGTATTTGCAAACTGAATCCAGAGGCACAACCAAAAGATAGTACACCATGATCGAGTCAGCTTTATTCCAGATATGTAAGGCTGGTTCTACATCTGCAAATCAATAAATGTGATTCACTGCATAGACAGAATTAAGGATAAAATTTAATCTTCATAGAGATTATGTTTCCTTGAAAAGAGGTAATTCTATTTAAAGTGAGATCTTGAGAATGAGAAATAGGATAAGGCAGCATAGTCTTTGGTTCTATGATTCCTAATTATTCTAAATACAATTTGCAACTTTGTATATTTTGAATGAGCTATAACAATTTGTTATCTTTTTCCTGTGTTGTAAAGGGGTACTACTAGATCCATGGTAAATCTTCAACAAATATGGATATGTTCCTGATTTGGAATGACATTCATACAGGAAAGGAGTTGCTGAGCTAGATGACAAAAAAATATGGCTTGATGATTTATCTAGTTGGGTAATGTAGTCTTTCTTTGGGAAGCATGGCGGTTAGAATTAAAGATCCTGTTGATGGACTTAAGCCTGGGCTGAAATTCCAGCTCTACTAATGGATATGTTTATCTTCTCCAAGCCCCATTCTTCTCAATGTACAATGGTGATAACAATGATGACTACTTCATAGCATACTTTATGCATATATCTAACACTTCGTCATCTCTCAGTCCAATGTTAACTCTTATTAAAGAGTTCTTAATCTATTAGACACCCTATCACATGATACGTTGCTCAGAAGTCCACCTTGAAAATGTTTAGTATTTATGAAAATCTCAAATACCAATAATATTAAGAAATCCTAAAAATCTGCATAGAATAAAGAGACAGCACACAATTAGTAAAGGGTAAGGCCATTTTGAATCTATCTGCTCTCATTTTTCTTATATTTATATTTGATATTTATATGTACACATGGAATAAATTCTTAAAATTTGTGTTTTTCATAATTCTCTTAAGAAGAATTCATACTCCCATTTAGAATGACAACTACACATGTTGTTCCCTTGTTGATTTACCTTAACATGACAGTCTAATTAAATTAATTCCTAGGGAGATAGGTATGGGGAAAAGAAAACAAAGGAGATTCTATGGAATGTAACATAATTGGCTTTAGGCCTGAGTATAAAGGAAACAAACCTGTTATGCAGATGATGCCATGATGGCAAAGTACAAGATCCCAGTTTACAAGGTTTGCAAGGAAAGTTCACTGATAACATCAAAAGATAATGATAAGGCATTTATATACTGGGAGCAATCATCAATTATCATAATAACAATTATTATTAGGGAGGAGTAGTCAGAAAAGATAAGAATTACATGGAGTGTTTCCTCTCCAGGGAAATAATCTGAAAGTGCTGTTTGGGTTTCATCAGGTCACTACAGAAAACATAATTTTTAAAGATGAGTATAAAGGGGATGATTTTCTTGTGGTGTGCCAGTGACATTGCCTCCTCAAGAAACCTTTTTAATTTAGCTTTATGGAAAGTAATGTAGCAGAATTCAGCCAAATATAATGTCTTCGGGAGCCAAGCTGCGTATGTTCATAGCCTGGTTCTCTCATTTCCTAATGGTTTCATCATGAGTATATTGTTTAACTTCTAAATACTTCAGAATATTTATCTATAAAATAGAGATAATAATGATCTTTACTTCATAGGGTTTTCTAATGATTACATAAGACAATTAATATAAAACATTTAGTGTATAACATATGTTTAATATATGCTATTATTACTCCTATATTAGATTAAAATGCCTTAAAATAACATAGCACTTTATAATCTTAAACCTTTTTTTCATTGCCTCATTTCAACTCCAAATATCCTAAGGTAAGAAGTTCAGTGTGATCCTCTTCCCTGATGAATTAGCAAATTGAGTTTCAAAAAAATCCAGTGACTTTATATGGTTATTAAATGAGGGACTGATTCTACAATGAAGTGTCTAGGCTAATAGACTTTCTATTTTAACATCTTTACCTCGTTATGTATTCACCATCACCACGAGTGATGATTTTATCACAGGATAAATATTTGACAAGGTTAACACATGAATGGTATAGACAGCAAAGGCTACGGATTTAAAGGAGGGTCAGATGGAATAACTAGACTGGAGATCTGTAGGAACAATTCAGGGAATAAGCAGTATGGGAATTGGGTCTTGATAGAATCTTGGGAGGCACAGGAAAGCCACTGCCTCCACTGCTCCATCTCCTCTGCTTGGTGAGGCCCAGGTGGCTCCACCACCAGATCTGCCTTATGAGATCTGGGAGTCCTATACGAAATGCTAAATGTGGAAAGGAAAGACCACTACCAGTTACTACAAAAACACACTTAAGTACATGGACCATTGACATTATAAAGCAAATGCACAATCAAGTCTGCATAATAAACATCTAAAACATGATGACAGGATCAAATTCAAACATATTAATATTAACCTTGAACATAAATGGGCCCAATGCCCCATTTAAAAGGCAAGTTGTATGAAGAAGCAAGACTCAACAGTATGCTGTCTTCAAGAGACCCATCTCACATCAATGACACCCATAGGTTCAAAATAAAGGGATGAAGAAAAATCTACCGAATAAATGGAGAACAGAAAAAAGCAAGGGTTGTCATTCTAATTTCAGAAAAAATAGACTTTAAACCAGCAACAATTAAAAAGACAAAGAAGGTCATTACATAATGGTAAAGGATTAAATTCAACAAGACTGAACTATCCAAAATATATACATACCCAACACAGGAGCACTCAGATTCATTAAGCAAGTTCTGAGAGACTCACAAAGGGATTTAGATAACCACACAATAATAGTGGGGGACTTTAACACCCCAATGACAGTATTAGAAAGACTATAAGGGAGAGAAAACTAACAAAGATTATCAGGACCTTAACTTGACACTTGACCAAATGGATCCAATGGATATCTTCAGAACTCTCCGCCTCAAAACAACAGATTCATCTCATCTACACATGGCACATACTCTAAAATCAACCACACAATGGGCCATAAAACAATTCTCAACAAATTCAGAAGCACTGAAATCATACCAACCACACTCTCAGATCACAGCACAATAAAAATAAAAATTAATACTGAGAAAATAACTTAAAACCATACCATTTCATGGAAATTAAATAACCTGCTCCTGAATGACTTTTGGGTAAACAATGAAATTAAGGAAGAAATGAAGACATTATTTGAAATGAATGAGAGCAAAGATACAATATACAAGGATTTATGAGACACAGTTAAATCAGTGCTAACAGGAAAGTCCATAGTGCAAAATGGCCACATCAAAAAGTCAGAAAGATCTCAAATTAACAACCTAACTTAACAACTGTAGGAACTAGAAAAACAAGAGCAAGCCAACTCCAAATCTAGTAGAAGACAAGAAATAACCAAAATCAGTTCTTAACTGAAGGAAACAGAGATATGAAAACCCAGATAAAAGATCAATTAATTGAGGAATTTTTATTGGAAAGAACAAATAAGATTGTTAGACCACTAGATAGACTTATAAAGAAAAAAAGAGAAAAGTTCCAAATAAACACAATCAGAAATGACAAATAGGACATTACCACTGACCCCCATCTAAAAACAAAAAGCTCTCAGAAATTACTACAAACATCTCCAGGCACATAAACTAGAAAATCTAGAACAAATGGACAAATTCCTGGAAATACAACCTTCCAAGACTAAACCAGGAAGAAACTGAATCCCTGCATAAAACAATAATGGTTTCCAAAACTGAATCAGTAACAAAAAGCCTAGGACCGGTTGAGAAAAACCCAAGGACCAGATGAATTCATGGCCAAATTCTACCAGATTATAAAGAAGAGCTGATACTAGTCCAACTGAAACTATTCCAAAAAATTAAGGTGAAGGGATCCCCCCCTACCTCATTCTATGAGGCCAGCATCATCCCAATACCAAAATCTGCCAGAGACACAGAAATACTAAAACCGGGCCAGTATCTTTAATGAACATCAATGCAAAATCCCTCAACAAAATACTTGCAAACCAAATCCAGCAGCACATCAAAAAGCTTATCCACAACAATCAAGTAGGCTTTATCCCTGGGATGTAAAGTAGGTTCAACATGTGCAAATCAGTAAATGTGATTCACCACATAAACAGATCTAAAGACAAAAACCACATGGTTATCTTAATAAATTCAGAAAAGGGTTTCAATAAAAATCAACACCCCTTCATGTTCAAAACCCACAAAAAATTAGGCACAGAAGGAACGTACCTCAAAATAATAAGAGCCATCTATGACAAACTCACAGACAACATCATAATGAATAAAATCTGGAAGCATTATCCTTGATAACTAGAATAAGACAAGGATGCCCACTCTCACCACTCCTGTTCAACAGAGTACTTGAAGTCCTAGCCAGAGCAATTAGGAGAAAGAAATAAAAGGCATCCAAATATGAAGATAGGAAGTCAAACTATATCTGTTTCCCAATGATGTGATTCTATACCTAGAAAACCCCATAGTCTCTGCCCAAAAGCTCCTAGATTTGATGAAGAACTTCAGCCATTTCAGGATACAAAATAAAAGTATAAAAATCATTACCATGTCTATATGCTAACAATGTCCAAGCTGAGAACCAAATCAAGAATGCAATTCCATTTATTATAGCCACAAGCAATAAGATACCTAGGAATATAGCTCACCAGGGTGGTGAAAGGTCTCTACAACAAGCCTTATTAAACTGCTCAAAGAAATCAGAGATAACAAAAACAAATGAAAAATTGTTCATGCTCATGAATAGGAAGAATCAATATTATTAAAATGGCCATACTGCCCAAAGCAATTTACAGATTCAACATTATTCCTATCAAACTACCAATGTAATTTTTCAAAGTATTAGAAAAAAAAGTCTTAAAATTCACATGGAATCAAAAAAGAGCCAAAATACCCAAGACAATCCTAAGCCAAAAGAACAAAACTAGAGGCATCACATTACCCTACTTCAAAGTATACCACACAGCTACAGTAACCAAAACAGCACGTTACTGGTAAAAACAAACAAACAAAAAACAGTCATACAATCTCATACAGCTCAATAGAACAAAATAAAAAGCCTAGAAATAAAGCCATACATCTGATTTTTGATGAAACTGACAAAAACAAGCGATAGGAAAAGGACTCCCTATTCAATAAATGGTGCTGGGATAACTGGCTAGGCATATGCAGATGATTCAGTCTAGACTTCTTCCTTTCACCATATAAAAAATTAAATCAGGAAGGATTAAAGACTTAAATGTATAACCTAAAACTATAAAAACCCTAGGAGATAACATTGGAAATACCATCCTGGACATAGGCCCTGGAAAAGATTTTATGACAAAGACACCAAAAGCAATTGCAACAAAACCAAAAATTGATAAATGAGACCTAAGTAAACTAAAGAGCTTCTGCACCACAAAAGAAACTATCAGCAGAGTAAACAGACAACCTACAGAATGGGAGAAAGTATTTGCAAACTGTGCATCTGACAATAATCTAGTATCCAGAATCTATAAGGAACTTACATTTACAAACAAAAAACATCCTCATTAAAAAATGGGCAAAGGCCATGAATAGACACTTTTCAAAAGAAGTCATACAAGTGGCCAGCAAGTGATGTTGAAAAAATGGTCAACATCACTAATCAAAAGGGGAAAGCTTATACACTGCTAATGGTAATATAAATTAGATCAACCATTGTGGAAAGCAGCTTGGTGATTCCTTAAGACAGAACTACCCTGGACCCCTTCCTTACACATTACACAAAAATCAACTCAAGATGGATTAAAGACTTAAACGTAAGACCTAAAATCATAAAATTCCTAGAAGAAATCCTAGGCAATACCATTCACGACTTAGGCATAGACAAGGACTTCATGTCTAAAACACCAAAAGCAAAGACAACAAAAGCTAAAATTGACAAATGGGATCTAATTAAACTAAAGAGCTTTTGCATAGCAAAAGAAACTATCATCACAGTGAACAGGCAACATACAGAATGGGAGAAAAGTTTTGCAATCTATCCATCTGACAAAGGGCTAATATCCAGAATCTACAAAGAACTTAAACAAATTTACAAGAAAAAAAAAAAAAAAAACCATCAAAAAGTGGACAAAGAATACGAACATACAGTTCTCAAAAGAAGACATTTATGCATTCAACGAACATGAAAATATGCTCATCATCACTGGTTATTAGATAAATGCAAATCAAAACCACAATGAGATACCATCTCATGCCAGTTAGAACAGCAATCATTAAAAAGTCAGGAAACAACAGATACTGGAGAGGATGTGGAGAAATAGGAATGCTTTTACACTGTTGGTGGGAGTATAAATTAGTTCAACCATTGTGGAAGACAGTGTGGTGATCCCTCAAGGATCTAGAACTACAAATACCATTTGACCCAGCAATCCCATTACAGGGTATATACCCAAAGGATTATATATCATTCTACTATAAAGACATTCACACATATGTTTATTGTGGCACTATTAACAATGGCAAAGACTCGGAACTAAACCAAATGTCCATCAATGATAGACTGGGTAAAGAAAATGTGGCACATATACACCATGGAATACTATGCAGGCATAAAAAAACGATGAATTCGTGTCCTTTGCAGGGACGTGGATGAAGCTGGAAACCATCATTCTCAGCAAACTAACACAAGGACAGAAATCGAAACACCTCATGTTCTCATTCATAAGTGGGAGTTGAGCAATGAGAACACATGGACGCAGGGAGGGAACACAGGTCCTGTTGGGGGGTGGGGGTCTAGGGGAGGGATAGCATTAGGAGAAATATCTAATGTAGGTGATGGGTTGATGGATGCAGCAAACCACCATGGCACGTGTATACCTATGTAACACTACTGCACGTTCTGCACATGTACCCCAGAACTTAAAATATAATAAAAAAAGAAAAAGAAAAAAACAAAACAGAACAACAACAACAACAACAACAAAACAGAACTACCATTAGACCAAGCAATCACATTACTGGGTATATACCTAAATGAATATAAATCATTCTACCACAAAGACACACATGTGTATGTTCATTGCAGCACTATTCACAATAGCAAAACATGAAATAAACCTAAATGCCCATCCACAGTAGACTGGATAAAGAAAATGTGGTACATACACACCATGGAATACCATGCAGTCATAGAAAAAAGTGAGTTCATGTCCTTTGAAGCAACATGGATGGAGCAGGAGGTCATTATCCTAAGTGAACTAACGCAGGAACAGAAAACCAAATACTGTATGTTCTCACTTATAAGTGGGAGCTATACATTGAGTACACATGGACACAAAGAAGGAAGCAACAGACACTAGGGCCTACTTGAGGGTGAAGGGTGGGAGGAGGTTGAGGATTGAAAAATTGTCTATTGCATACCATGCTCATTACTGGTTGATGAGATAATTTGAACACCGAACCCCTATGACACACAATTTACCTATATAATCAACTTGCTCATGTGCCCTTGAACCTGAAATAAAAATGAAAGATAAATAAAAATAACAAATAAATATAGTGTCAACTTCAACAAAAATAAATAAATTAATTAATTAATTAAATATTATTTCTATGTTAAAAAAGACAAGAAAGCCACAGCAACATGACTGGTGCATTAATGCAGACTGAAATAGATAATGGATGTATCAGCTAAAATTGTAAAATATTTTTACCTGTAATTGAATAAATATAATGAAGACACTGTATATAGCTAATGATTAGTTCTCACATATCTAGAAACATTCACTTCTCTATTTTGATCTTAGCTTTGTAACTTTAAGTGGAGAGAATCAGCCTATATTCTAATATTTAAGTTGCTCCATCACTCGGTGTAAATTGCCTGCCTTCAATAATTATGGCAGATATTAGGTACAGCATGACAGGAAGTAAATAAAATCAGTTCTGCAAAAGGAAATATGTCTTTTCTGTAGCTTTTACTAATGTCACTTTGGAAAATCTTGAATATCAGTTTTCCTGTTCAATTATTAAAGACAGTAGACTTGTGAGGCTTAGTGCATTTGAATTTTGTTTCATGCTTTTTTAAAATAGTAATATGCTCCTTTAGTTATTCTGGACAATAACTTCAGTAGTTTTCTTTTGACTTGCTACAATCTGCCAATGATTTATAAACATGCAAATATAATTACTGAAATCTTTTTTGTATGTTTAAAAATAATTGAAAATGATGAAGTGATAACTTACAAACCTGTCATTTAAACATAAAAGCATTGTATTCTAATTAAAATTTCTTCATCTTTCTAAAGCTACAGGCGTATAAACTTTTGGAAAATGATACACATTTTATTAACAGAAAATAAAATACTTGAAAATATGCATCATGCTATTTGGAAATACATGTGAATATCGATATAATAAAATTTACTGAAATTTTGCTTAAATTAAATTTTACTTAGTGACAATATTTATTCTTATAAAATAAGTACTAGTTAAACATTTATGTTTTTATAACCATTATGCTCAAAAACATAAAAGTCAAAGCCTCTTTGATGTCTCTAAAATGAAATCAGTATCTCCTGGAAAAGAGTCATGATACTTTCATTACAATATTTTTTCCACCAGATATCAGCTACTGGAATGTCAAAAGTAAGACTCTAGGAAGAGAAATACAATACTAGGGAAAGTCAGTTCTAACTATATTTTGATTGTGAATCCTTTTGAAGCTCTGATGGAAGCTATGGCCCCTCCTTCCAGAAAAATGTACATATGCACTGTAGGTCCTATGTTTACAAGTGAACTAAGCTGTGCGAAAGAAAATTTGCCTTGTGAGTTAACTGATGTAGTCAACATATATTCAAACTGCTTAAAAAGTCAACAAAGGTAACTTGCCTGAAAAGTACAGGAGAGATAAAGTTCACATTTGGTGTAGGTCAGCATGGCAGGACAGATAGCAAAATAACTGAGTTAATTGAAAAGAGTTTCAAGAAGGGACTATTTAAAGGTGACATCAGCAAAACGACTGACTAAAGCTCCTAACACTCCTCCCCCCACAAAAAGCCAAAACAGTGAATAAGCAACTACATTTCAATCAAAATTACTAAAAGGTAGCACCAGAGCACAGCAAAGAAGCACCAGAAATCACATATAGCATAGAAACTCAGGATGGCCACATAGAGAAAGGAAGGAAGGAAACGTCTCACCTCCACCATCCCATCTAGCCACTTGGAATCAGATTATAATCAGGAGGAACTTTTCCCTACGGGGAAAATTTAAGCAAGAGGACTCCAGCGTCCTCCATCGCCATTGTGGACACCTGCAGTCCTAGCTTCTGGAGATTCCCACAGTTCTCCAAGGCTTGAAGCCCAGAGGAGGGAGCTCCCATGCTCCATATATGAAGATACCTTCAGACAAGGAACTGATGCTGTGTCCTCTCCACCATGGCCCATGCTATTAATGCTCTGTACTATCTCAAAACAAGAGCCACTGCTAGAGTGTGTCCTGCTCTGGGATGAGTCATTGCATCCCTCATTCTCCGAGGCTTGGCTGCCACTGCACTCACACCCATCTGGTAGTGTACCTTCCTCAAGCAGAGTTGCTACTACACCTTACCTTTCAGGGTCAAGCTACCATAGGCACTGGTGCATCCTCCTCTGAGGGCTCAACTGAAGTGGTGATTCACCCCCTCAGAGACCTGGAGCCTTGAACTACCAGAGCAGTGGTGCCTCTGGCCCCAAAGAAAACACTGAGCCCCACCTTCCCGGGGACCTCAGGCCTGCACACTGGGGTAACCACACACGTGCTGCCACAGTTGAGGTAGTGCTCTGCCCCTGGGGATCTCAGGCATCTGGGACACCAAAGCATTTGCCCCTGGCCCTGGTGCCTCAAGTGAAGCAGCACTGCAGCCCCCAGGAGTTATGATATTCTGGCACACTGAGGCAGTTGCACCACCCAGCATCAGAGCTAACATAGTGGTCCACTCTTAGGGATCCAAAGACTGCTAACCTCTATAACTTCACCTTCTAGGGCCAAACATATGCAGCATCCCACATCCAGGAAATCAGAGCCTTGGCTGAGCTATTTCACCCCATCCTCCTGGCCAAACAGCCACAGTACCCCACCTACCTAAAACTGGACTGTCTCTCATAGTCCAAGCTGCCGATGCACTCTGCCTCTCTCAAGATTAAAGTCATCACTGTGTTGCTCTCTACCCTTCAGAATCTCCCACAGTGGCATCTTGCCATTCCTGGGTCCTTGCTGCTGCTGCACTGGCCTTATGGTGCCTGGGCTACTGCTGGACCCTGTTATCTCAGGGTCCACAATGACCACTATATGGTATCTCATGCTCTGTCATTTCTGAGTCCTGAATTGCAGCTTTGCCTTGCTCACCACGGAGCAAGGCAAAGCTGGAGCACCACATTTTCTCCCCAGAGCTATGCCAGTGCTGTGCCCTGCTCCCCAGGGTAACAGCCACAATTATATCCTAGTCTCCTGGGTCCGAGATTCTGGGGTTTGTCTTGGAGCAACAGATGTCAGCTTATCAGGAGAACTTCATCCACTCATACCTTGAACCTGTACCTCAACTCCCAAGTGCTACAATAATTTTGTAAGATCTTGAGCCCAGGAACCTAGATCCACAGCTGTTTCAAGCACCTACGTCCTGGATCTTAGTGTTTCTCTGGCTGCCTCAGAGCCACATCAGACCCAACACCAAAATAGATCTCTTCAGCTAAGACTCCCCACTGTTAGAGTCAAGAAAAGCCCTTTCTCTAATCAACAACGCAGTCAATGTCACTGCCACAAACCTCTGCTGCCTAGACCACTGAGGCACTGCATTCATTACTAACGTTGATTAAAATGAGGAAAGTGCATGGAGACTACACCACTGCACCTACACAAAACCATAACCACCACACCTCAAACAACTGGCACCTCAGTCCCATCTGCAGGTGAAAGTCATGTCCTATGAAGGTCACTCTGTAAAGTTTGAAAGAAGTGACCAAAACGCAAGATGGAAGACATCAACACATGCACACAAGAAATATATAAAAGCAAGGAAACATGACATCACCAAAGAAAGATAATAATTCTCTAGTAACTTGTCTCAAAGAAGTGAAAATTTATGAATTGCCTGAAAAGGAATTCAAAATAATGATTTTAAATAAGCTCAGCAAAATACAAGAGAATAAAAATAATAGATAGTTCATGGAATAAAAAAATTCATGACCTGAATGAGACATTTAACAAAGACATAGATGGGATCAAAAAGAACCAAACAAAAATTTTGAAGGTGAAAAATTCAACCAATGAAATGAAAAATTCAATCAATGAAATAAAAAAATACAATTGAGAACTTCAATAGTAGGCTAAATCAAAAAGAATAAAGAATCTGTGAACTTGAAGACAGGTCTTTTGAAACTACTCAGAGGACAAAAATAAAAGACAGAATGGAAACGAGTAAAGATAGCCTATGAGACTTATGGGACACCACTAAGGAAACAAATATATCCATATTATATGCTTTCATGAAGAAGAGGAGACAGAGAAAGGGACAAAAAGTTTATGTAACAAAATAATTGCTGAAAATTTCCCAAGTTTTGGGAGAGAAATGAATCCAGATCCATGAAACTCAAAGATTTCCAGATAGATTCAACCAGAGTTCCTCTCAAAGGCACGTTATAATCAAACTGTCAAAAGTCAAAGACAAAGAGAAAACTTAAAAACAGTAAGGGAAAGTCTTCAAGTAACATATAAGGGAATTCCCATTAGATTCGCAGTGGACTTTTCAGCAGAACTCTTGCAGACCAGGAGAAAATCCGATAACATATTCAAAGTGTAGCCAGGTGTGGTGGCACGTGCCTGTAGTCCGAGCTACTCAAGAGGCTGAAGCAGGAGAATCACTTGGACCCAGGAGGCAGAGGTTGCAGTGAGGTGAGATCACACCGGTGCACTTCAGCCTGGGCAACAAGAGTGAAACTCTGTCTCAAAACAAATAACAAAGTGCTGAGAGAAAAAAAAATGTCAATCAGGAATACTATATTCAGCAAAGCTATCCTTCAGAAATGAAGGAGAAATAAAATCTTTCAGAGACAAGTAAAAGCTGAGGTAATTTATTATCACTAGACCTGCCTTAAAAGAAATGCTTAAGGGAATTCTTCAGGTAGAAAAAAAGGATAATAATTAGTATCATAAATACATGCAAAGTATAAAACTCATTGGTAGAGATAGTCAAATCCAGAATACTCCAATACTGTAATGGTTATGTGTAAATCATACATACTGCTAGTATGAAGTTTAAAATTAAAAATGGTCAAACACATACTGGTTAAAGAGAGTATTTTAAGCTTTTGGAAATCATGAGATGAAACACTTAGAGCTATAGATCACTGCAGGAATCCAAAGTTTAACTTTTCATGACCCCACCAAAAGTCCCATGGAGGATACAGGAAGTGCCTGCCATTGCCAAGAAAATTCTGCCTATAACATCAGATTATGGGAATCTCAGAAAAACAGGGATTTCCACTGGTTGCTTAGAAGTAAAAAGAAGACCAAGGAAATTATGTAACAGGTTAAGGTGACTTTAAACATACATTTAAAAAGACCCATTCAGTTGGGAATAACACAAAACAGTCAGCGTTCACTATATTGTTTTATGCCTGATGCATGCTCTTTTAAAACCTCATCCTTCTTCAACTGGGCAGCATCTAAAAGAAGGAATTTTACTAGTTAATTGTAGTGTGACAAGGACTTTTCTGCTTTTAAAATGTTAATTTTTTGTTAGTTGTTTGGATTTCAGATAGATCCAGTTCATATTGTTTCTCTTAAACTTTAAAATGTAATTTTTTTTTCTTTTTTTGCTATTGTAAACCCTTGAAGAAAAATGTATTGGTTTTGGTTTTCAATGGTGATATGTACATATTCTAAGGAGAAGTTTTAACAATCTCTAAAGTTTGAAATAAATTACAGAATACACGAAATATTGGGAGAGTGGATATTTTTGACCTTTGAATGATTTACTGAATTGGCCTTTTGCTTATTCTTTAAGTTGGAAATGGTTAAAATTAAAGAGTAATTATATACAAAAAAAATGATAAAAAAAATAACTCCTTTTCTCCCTGGTTCTGGGTTGAGAGCTCAATTTTCCATGTAAGTATTAAAAAGCTAATTTCATGCACAATCCACTTGAACCTAATTTTCATAGCAGAGAGGGATTTTAATTGCTCCTTCTTTTATATATAATAAGCTGTAGGAAAAGCAAATGTCGTTAGTTATCACAAGATCGACTGCAACAGTTTTGCAAATGATGATGATACATTTAGCAATTTTCCAAATTATGATACCTGCAACTTTCTTTATATGTGTTGTATTGTTTAGATGTATGAAAATTTCTGGCAATTGGAAGAAGCCAAAGTGCTACCCATCTAATCTCTTCATCCACACTCACAAAATCTGCCAAACTCCTAAACTTGAGACATTTATTTGAGAGACATGAGTGTTTTTTTAATAATAACTCATCTTCACCTTATTATTGTTGACCCCACAGAGGTATTTTGAAAATATGTTTCTGTATTTTTTTGGCTCTACTGTAAAACAAAACAAAAAGAAGAAGAAAGCTCCCAACAAACAGAAGCTATACAGTTTTATGGTGCTATACTAGAAAGCTATTTTTGTGTGAAGGAATATGACTTAGTTTAGAAACAATATCAAGTTTGGGTTATAAGGGGAAATAAACTGTAGTCCTTTTATCATGACCTCTGTGATTAATTAATAATTCAATCTCAGGAAATTATTCCTTAGATCCAATTTCTTAATTTCATAAATTGAAAGGATTAGATGCAATAATTTCTAACGTCCATTTTAGTCAACTTAATTAAATGGTATTACGGGAGTCCCCCTTTATTTGCAGTTCCCATTTCATAGTTTCAGTTACCCGCTGTCATCTGTGATCCAAAAAAAAAAAAAAATGGAAAATTTCAGAAATGAACAATTCATAAATTGTAAATTACATGCCAATCTGAGTAGTGTAATGAAATCCCAAACTCTCTCCCTCCCTCCCACCTGGGACATGAATCATCCCTTTTTCTATCATATCCATGCTGTGTAGGTTACTTGCCCATTAGTCACTTAGTAGCCCTACAGCTGTCTCAGTTATCAGATCTACTGTTGTGGTATGGCAGTGCATGTGTTCAAGTAACTGTTATTTTACTTCATAAAGGTTCTACAACATAACGGTAGTGATGCTGGCAAATTGCTATAATTGTTCTATTTTAGTATTAGTTATTGTTAATCTCTTGCTGTGCCTAATTTATAAATTAAACTTTATCATAGGTTTATATGTATAGAAAAAACATAGTATATGTAGAGTTCAGTACTACCCACCCACTCAGGCATCCACTGGAGGTCTTGAAACATATTTCCCATGGATAATGGGAGACTACTATAGTTACGCTGCTGTTTCCAGGCAAAGTGGTCATGAACTTGGAGGCTATTAGCTCAGTTGATGCAGACTTAAGGTCCTTTAATAAAATAGGAGATGAAAGCTAAAACTAACATTTGAGTGGCACAGCCATTTTCTTGCAACGTGCAGTGGCATGACCATAGCCATTGGTTGCCACTGTTCACTGCTCTCCCCGCTGGTTCAGTTCTAGTGCAAATCTGTAAGGGCAACGTTCCTTTGAAGGACTTAATGAATCACATATAATTGTAACAGCCAATAGATTCTAAGGGGTAGCCATTTTATCTTTCAGATAGACTTAATCTAGCATTTTTATATTACAGTATCAGCTCTTTGTCATATTGATAAAAAATAAGAGAAGAATGATTTAAAGTTTATTACCTCAGGTGTGATGTGAATTGCTGACATTTTCATTGTGCTGAAAAACTAGAGCAGAAGGACACATGGTAGCAGCAGGAAGCTTCTACAACTATCTTGATGACTTGTTACTTTGACAGTTTCTATGAGAACCCCAGCTGTGACCAAGGTAAGTGGGATGGTGTCATTTTGACACTGCAGCTGCCCTGTTGGCAAGTAGAGTTCTGTGTGATCCTTGAGAAGACAAAATATATAACATTTCAAAGAAGGGCCACTTTACTGTTAAATCAATACCCGCAAGTCTTTAATGAGTTGAGTGCTGGAAACAAAGTCTTAATTCATTGTTTGAAAAAACTAGAATCTCTGTTTTACCAGAAGTTGAGAGAGACTAAAACTGAAAGACAGATGTGTGGCCAGTTAGGTATGTCAGGCTCTTTCCTTCATTTTTATGTCATACTTGAGTTCATAGTTTTCTAAACCCATTCAAAATTAATGGACAAAGAAGACAATTTATAATTGACATTCAACTATTGAAAAATGTTGTTAGATCAGAGCTGAGCAGTTACTTTAGGCTAGTTGGGAGAGCATAACGAAATACTATTATTTGAAGCTATAAATATTGAGGCAGGAGAGAAGGCATTTAATAAAGCAGAAAAGAATGCAATAATGAGAAGTGAAGTAATGCTTACAGTCTGGCCATTTTATTAGGAATAACTACATGACATTAAAAGCTCCTACAAGGGGGCGGAGCAAGATGGCCGAATAGGAACAGCTCCAGTCTCCAACTCCCAGCGTGAGCGACACAGAAGACCGGTGATTTCTGCATTTTCAACTGAGGTACTGGGTTCATCTCACTAGGGAGTGCCAGACAATCGGTGCTGGTCCGCTGCTACAGCCCGACCAGCGAGAGATGAAGCAGGGCGAGGCATCGCCTCACCTGGGAAGCGCAAGGGGAAAGGGAATCCCTTTTCCTAGCCAGGGGAACTGAGACACACAACACCTGGAAAATCGGGTAACTCCCACCCCAATACTGCGCTTTAAGTAAACAGGCACACCTGGAGATAATATCCCACACCTGGCCGGGAGGGTCCCACGCCCACGGAGCCTCCCTCATTGCTAGCACAGCAGTCTGCCATATCCCGGCAAGGCAGCAGCGAGGCTCGGGGAGGGGCGCCCGCCATTGCTGAGGCTTAAGTAGGTAAACAAAGCTGCTGGGAAGCTCGAACTGGGTGGAGCTCACAGCACCTCAAGGAAACCTGCCTGTCTCTGTAGACTCCACCTCTGGGGACAGGGCACAGATAACAACAAAAGCAGCAGAAAGCTCTGCAGACGCAAAGGACTCTGTCTGACAGCTTTGAAGAGAGCAGTGGATCTCCCAACACGGAGGTTGAGATCTGAGAAGGGACAGACTGCCTGCTCAAGTGGGTCCCTGACCCCTGAGTAGCCTAACTGGGAGACATCCCCCACTAGGGGCAGTCTGACACCCCACACCTCACAGGGTGGAGTACACCCCTGAGAGGAAGCCTCCAAAGCAAGAATCAGACAGGTACACTCGCTGTTCAGCAATATTCTATCTTCTGCAGCTTCTGCTGCTGACACCAGGGCAAACAGGGTCTGGAGTGGACCTCAAGCAATCTCCAACAGACCTACAGCTGAGGGTCCTGACTGTGAGAAGGAAAACTCTCAAACAGGAAGGACACCTACACCAAAACCCCATCAGTACATCACCATCATCAAAGACCAGAGGCAGATAAAACCACAAAGATGGGGAAAAAGCAGGGCAGAAAAGCTGGAAATTCAAAAAATAAGAGCGCATCTCCCCCGGCAAAGGAGCGCAGCTCATCGCCAGCAACGGATCAAAGCTTGACGGAGAATGACTTTGATGAGATGAGAGAAGAAGACTTCAGTCCATCAAACTTCTCAGAGCTAAAGGAGGAATTACGTACCCAGCGCAAAGAAACTAAAAATCTTGAAAAAAAAGTGGAAGAATTGATGGCTAGAGTAATTAATGCAGAGAAGGTCATAAACAAAATGAAAGAGATGAAAACCATGACACGAGAAATACGTGACAAATGCACAAGCTTCAGTAACCGACTCGATCAACTGGAAGAAAGAGTATCAGCGATTGAGGATCAAATGAATGAAATGAAGCGAGAAGAGAAACCAAAAGAAAAAAGAAGAAAAAGAAATGAACAAAGCCTGCAAGAAGTATGGGATTATGTAAAAAGACCAAATCTACGTCTGATTGGGGTGCCTGAAAGTGAGGGGGAAAATGGAACCAAGTTGGAAAACACTCTTCAGGATATCATCCAGGAGAACTTCCCCAACCTAGTAGGGCAGGCCAACATTCAAATCCAGGAAATACAGAGAACGCCACAAAGATACTCCTCGAGAAGAGCAACTCCAAGACACATAATTGCCAGATTCACCAAAGTTGAAATGAAGGAAAAAATCTTAAGGGCAGCCAGAGAGAAAGGTCGGGTTACCCACAAAGGGAAGCCCATCAGACTAACAGCAGATCTCTCGGCAGAAACTCTACAAACCAGAAGAGAGTGGGGGCCAATATTCAACATTCTTAAAGAAAAGAATTTTAAACCCAGAATTTCATATCCAGCCAAACTAAGTTTCATAAGTGAAGGAGAAATAAAATCCTTTACAGATAAGCAAATGCTTAGAGATTCTGTCACCACTAGGCCTGCCTTACAAGAGACCCTGAAGGAAGCACTCAACATGGAAAGGAACAACCGGTACCAGCCATTGCAAAAACATGCCAAAATGTAAAGACCATCGAGGCTAGGAAGAAACTGCATCAACTAACGAGCAAAATAACCAGTTAATATCATAATGGCAGGATCAAGGTCACACATAACAATATTAACCTTAAATGTAAATGGATTAAATGCTCCAATTAAAAGACATAGACTGGCAAACTGGATAAAGAGTCAAGACCCATCAGTCTGCTGTATTCAGGAGACCCATCTCACACGCAGAGACATACATAGGCTCAAAATAAAGGGATGGAGGAAGATTTACCAAGCAAATGGAGAACAAAAGAAAGCAGGGGTTGCAATACTAGTCTCTGATAAAATAGACTTTAAACCATCAAAGATCAAAAGAGACAAAGAAGGCCATTACATAATGGTAAAGGGATCAATTCAACAGGAAGAACTAACTATCCTAAATATATATGCACCCAATACAGGAGCACCCAGATTCATAAAGCAAGTCCTTAGAGACTTACAAAGAGACTTAGACTCCCATACAATAATAATGGGAGACTTCAACACTCCACTGTCAACATTAGACAGATCAACGAGACAGAAAGTTAACAAGGATATCCAGGAATTGAACTCATCTCTGCAGCAAGCAGACCTAATAGACATCTATAGAACTCTCCACCCCAAATCAACAGAATATACATTCTTCTCAGCACCACATTGTACTTACTCCAAAATTGACCACGTAATTGGGAGTAAAGCACTCCTCAGCAAATGTACAAGAACAGAAATTATAACAAACTGTCTCTCAGACCACAGTGCAATCAAACTAGAACTCAGGACTAAGAAACTCAATCAAAACCGCTCAACTACATGGAAACTGAACAACCTGCTCCTGAATGACTACTGGGTACATAACGAAATGAAGGCAGAAATAAAGATGTTCTTTGAAACCAATGAGAACAAAGATACAACATACCAGAATCTCTGGGACACATTTAAAGCAGTGTGTAGAGGGAAATTTATAGCACTAAATGCCCACAAGAGAAAGCAGGAAAGATCTAAAATTGACACTCTAACATCACAATTAAAAGAACTAGAGAAGCAAGAGCAAACACATTCGAAAGCTAGCAGAAGGCAAGAAATAACTAAGATCAGAGCAGAACTGAAGGAGATAGAGACACAAAAAACCCGCCAAAAAATCAATGAATCCAGGAGTTGGTTTTTTGAAAAGATCAATAAAATTGACAGACCGCTAGCAAGACTAATAAAGAAGAAAAGAGAGAAGAATCAAATAGATGCAATAAAAAATGATAAAGGGGATATCACCACCGACCCCACAGAAATACAAACTACCATCAGAGAATACTATAAACACCTCTACGCAAATAAACTAGAAAATCTAGAAGAAATGGATAATTTCCTGGACACTTACACTCTTCCAAGACTAAACCAGGAAGAAGTTGAATCCCTGAATAGACCAATAGTAGGCTCTGAAATTGAGGCAATAATTAATAGCCTACCAACCAAAAAAAGTCCAGGACCAGATGGATTCACAGCTGAATTCTACCAGAGGTACAAGGAGGAGCTGGTACCATTCCTTCTGAAACTATGCCAATCAATAGAAAAAGAGGGAATCCTCCCTAACTCATTTTATGAGGCCAACATCATCCTGATACCAAAACCTGGCAGAGACACGACAAAAAAAGAGAATTTTAGACCAATATCCCTGATGAACATCGATGCAAAAATCCTCAATAAAATACTGGCAAACCGGATTCAGCAGCACATCAAAAAGCTTATCCACCATGATCAAGTGGGCTTCATCCCTGGGATGCAAGGCTGGTTCAACATTCGCAAATCAATAAACATAAGCCAGCATATAAACAGAACCAAAGACAAGAACCACATGATTATCTCAATAGATGCAGAAAAGGCCTTTGACAAAATTCAACAGCCTTTCATGCTAAAAATGCTCAATAAATTCGGTATTGATGGAAGGTACCTCAAAATAATAAGAGCTATTTATGACAAACCCACAGCCAATATCATACTGAATGGGCAAAAACTGGAAAAATTCCCTTTGAAAACTGGCACAAGACAGGGATGCCCTCTCTCACCACTGCTATTCAACATAGTGTTGGAAGTTCTGGCTAGGGCAATCAGGCAAGAGAAAGAAATCAAGGGTATTCAGTTAGGAAAAGAAGAAGTCAAATTGTCCCTCTTTGCAGATGACATGATTGTATATTTAGAAAACCCCATTGTCTCAGCCCAAAATCTCCTTAAACTGATAAGCAACTTCAGCAAAGTCTCAGGATACAAAATTAATGTGCAAAAATCACAAGCATTCTTATACACCAGTAACAGACAAACAGAGAGCCAAATCAGGAATGAACTTCCATTCACAATTGCTTCAAAGAGAATCAAATACCTAGGAATCCAACTTACAAGGGATGTAAAGGACCTCTTCAAGGAGAACTACAAACCGCTGCTCAGTGAAATAAAAGAGGACACAAACAAATGGAAGAACATACCATGCTCATGGATAGGAAGAATCAATATCGTGAAAATGGCCATACTGCCCAAGGTTATTTATAGATTCAATGTCATCCCCATCAAGCTACCAATGAGTTTCTTCACAGAATTTGAAAGAACAGCTTTAAAGTTCATATGGAACCAAAAAAGAGCCCGCATCTCCAAGACAATCCTAAGTCAAAAGAACAAAGCTGGAGGCATCACGCTACCTGACTTCAAACTATACTACAAGGCTACAGTAACCAAAACAGCATGGTACTGGTACCAAAACAGAGATGCAGACCAATGGAACAGAACAGAGTCCTCAGAAATAATACCACACATCTACAGCCATCTGATCTTTGACAAACCTGAGAAAAACAAGAAATGGGGAAAGGATTCCCTATTTAATAAATGGTGCTGGGAAAATTGGCTAGCCATAAGTAGAAAGCTGAAACTGGATCCTTTCCTTACTCCTTATACGAAAATTAATTCAAGATGGATTAGAGACTTAAATGTGAGACCTAATACCATAAAAACCCTAGAGGAAAACCTAGGTAGTACCATTCAGGACATAGGCATGGGCAAAGACTTCATGTCTAAAACACCAAAAGCAACAGCAGCAAAAGCCAAAATTGACAAATGGGATCTCATTAAACTAAAAAGCTTCTGCACAGCAAAAGAAACTACCGTCAGAGTGAACAGGCAAGCTACAGAATGGGAGAAAATTTTTGCAATCTACTCATCTGACAAAGGGCTAATATCCAGAACCTACAAAGAACTCAAACAAATTTACAAGAAAAAAACAAACGACCCCATCAAAAAGTGGGCAAAGGATATGAACAGACATTTCTCAAAAGAAGACATTCATACAGCCAACAGACACATGAAAAAATGCTCATCATCACTGGCCATCAGAGAAATGCAAATCAAAACCACAATGAGATACCATCTCACACCAGTTAGAATGGCGATCATTAAAAAGTCAGGAAACAACAGGTGCTGGAGAGGATGTGGAGAAATAGGAACACTTTTACACTGTTGGTGGGATTGTAAACTAGTTCAACCATTATGGAAAACAGTATGGCGATTCCTCAAGGATCTAGAACTAGATGTACCATATGACCCAGCCATCCCATTACTGGGGATATAACCAAAGGATTATAAATCATGCTGCTATAAAGACACATGCACACGTATGTTCATTGCGGCACTATTCACAATAGCAAAGACTTGGAATCAACCCAAATGTCCACCAGTGACAGACTGGATTAAGAAAATGTGGCACATATACACCATGGAATACTATGCAGCCATCAAAAAGGATGAGTTTGTGTCCTTTGTAGGGACATGGATGCAGCTGGAAACCATCATTCTTAGCAAACTATCACAAGAACAGAAAACCAAACACCGCATGTTCTCACTCATAGGTGGGAACTGAACAATGAGATCACTTGGACTCGGGAAGGGGAACATCACACACCGGGGCCTATTATGGGGAGGGGGGAGGGGGGAGGGATTGCATTGGGAGTTATACCTGATGTAAATGACGAGTAGTTGGGTGCTGACGAGTTGATGGGTGCAGCACAGCAACATGGCACAAGTATACATATGTAACAAACCTGCACATTATGCACATGTACCCTAGAACTTAAAGTATAATAATAAAAAAAAAAAAAAAAGCTCCTACAAAATGGGATATTCTTGTGGAGAAAGCTGTGGAAACCTCACATTTGCTAAGTTCACCACTGAATTCAGGAAATGGGACAATAATGGATTGAGTAATACAGTAAAGGCAGATTTGTAGGTGATGTCATAAAGAGCAGAGTAATTATTTCACTATCAACTTTATGATAGGTGCCTACTCTTGGCAAATACTGACTTGTGTCTTCTTATTTCTTCTTCTGCTGTGTCTCTTTCTGCTCTGAGACCATTACAGCAGGCAGCCTGCTCTCTCAAGCTGTCCACATAATTACTACACATCACATCCCCCCATGCTTTTGAGGCTTTGTGACAACTTTAGCTTTTCTCTTACCTTTCTGTGTCCACCTACAAAATTCCATAACTAACAGATAGTGAAGCGATAATGACCAATAGTGGTTAACATGTGATTTTAACAAGGGCCTCCTTCATACTGAGCAGATACCTAAAGTAATAATTCTCTAAAAGGAAACTGCAGACACTGCCTGGTCAGCAGCAACTACAGCCTTCAAGGTACCTTTCAGGCCAGATGACATTCCATAGGTGACCCATTCTACACAATCATTCATTATAAGGACTCAGATTACCAACTGGACTTTTCAAATCTCTCTTTAGTTTACTGAATACATTGATTAAACTAAGCTTAATGTTAAGCATGGGATTCCACTATTGAGAGAAATAAATATTAAAGCAAACTGTATCAATTATCGGTTAGAGATGAACAGTTTTCACTGTTTGCAAGTTTCCTACCCGATTCACTCTTTGTTGGTAGCAATGGAAGTACAGTTCCCCCTTTTCCCTTCTACTCTTCCTGACTCTTAATCCTAAATTTAATATCCAGAAGTATTGTTTAGATTAGAAGATATTCAATTACAAGAGTAAAATTTTCAAGAGATAGGAATAAACTTCAAGCTAATATTGCATTTGATGTGTTATTATGAGGAAAATAAGTACTATATCCACCATATCTTACTTTTACATTGAGTTTTTATATCAAAGCTTGTATAAACTTAAATTCATCATGTATTTTATTGACAAATGGATAAATTAATATTAACCCAATTTAAAACCTCTGAGATGAGTTTAAGATTATTCAAACTACCATTTGTTCTGCTAAAGATGGAAAACCAGAACAGTTCATAATCCCAGGGACAGGCATTTCAGCATTTTTATCCGCTCAACAGATACAAGTTTCATGATTACATGCTCATTTTTAGTAGAGGTTGGCAGAAGCAGATCAGGTTAACTGGAGGAAATTGATAACAGCAGCCCATGCATTTGAGGTTTCTAAGAATAAACTGGCAAGTTAAAGCAGTTGTAAAGTGGTATTTTCTTTTTTGATTTAAAGATTCATCAAAGAAAAATATGCACAAATTTTCCAAGGGAAAATACTAATGGAGGAGTGAACATTATGAACATTGATTTTTACAAACTTAATAAATAATAATAGCTAAGGGATATGGAATTGTTAAAATACGAATTGTTAAAATACAAGTCTTTCAGGGTTCATCTAAACCTCATGAAACTTTAAAAATTTGCTGTAGTAGAGAGATTCTCTACAAGGCCAAGGTTCAATTATATTTCCAGGGATATCGACTATTAAGTATTCCAGAAATCAAGTTTAACCTTCAGCATCTTTTTTACAAAATTAATCTTGTTACCTGAAAACTGCCAGTCGAATTTGAAAAGCTGTCCTAAGATTTTTATCAGGATCTAGGGTAGGAAGTTGAATGAGAATTGCTCAAGAGTATGCACCCTTGGAGAAAGCTTCTGCTGTGAGGTTGGGCTTGCGGTATAAACTGTCTTAAGTAAATTACAATAAAGGGAGAGAATGTATACTTAAATGATCTTTCCAGGGGAGGAAAGAGAACACTTGAATTTGAAGGAAAGAACAATGTTGAATGGATAAATTATCATAGTTTCCAGAGGAAGAAGAGTGTCCTCTCAATCAGAAAACTGGTCCCTTTCCTGGAAATGATTGACTAGGACTCAAAATGTAAAACTTCTATTGTATTATTTATTATCTTTTTATTTTCATACTAGACCTAAACTTTAGAAAGATTACTAACTTTCTTAATCCCTGTGTTGGGGCTGTCATAACAAAATACCACAGACAGGATGAGTTAAACAATGGATATTTACTTTCTCAGAGTTCTGGAGGATAGAAGTTCAAGACTGAGGTGTTAGCAAGGTTGGTTTCTTCTGAGACCTCTCTTCCTGGCTTGCAGATGGCGAGCCAAGTCTTCTTGCTATTTCCTCACATGGCCTTTCCCTTGTGCATGTGTGCATTGAAGATAGCTCTCTTGTGTTGTAATTTCTTCTTATCAGGACACCAATCAAATTGAATTAGGGTTCACCCTAATAATCTCATAACTTAATTATTCTTTAAAAGCCCTACATTCAAATACAGTCCCGTTCTTTAGTAATAAGGGTTATCGCTTCAATATATGCATTTTATAGGGAACACAATTCAGTCCATAACAGGTCCTCTGTCTAGCAACAAAGGGAAAAATAAAAATAATTTTAGCCAGAACTAAGTCAATATTAATCTCTGACATATGTCACATTCAAACGTAGAGTCCTGAAAACCTTCAGTCAACCTACAAAGAAAAATTAGCTGGTTTGTTTTCTTTATCTTTCTTTCCCAAACTAATTCTGCCTCTCCTTAATTCTCTTGAAGGTATTAAAATATTTCCCCACAGGAAAATGTAAAACCCCCACTCTCCAAACCTAGAGAAACCTAGAAACTAATAATTCTTTTTTTTTTTTTTTTTTTTGACACGGAGCCTCGCTCTGTCCCCCAGGCTGGAGTGCAGTGGCGCGATCCTGGCTCACTGCAAGCTCCGCCTCCTGGGTTCATGCCATTCTCCTGCCTCAGCCTCCCCAGTAGCTGGGAGTACTGGCGCCCGCCGCCGCGCCCGGCTCATTTTTTGTATTTTTAGTAGAGACGGGGTTTCACCGTGGTCTCGATCTCCTGACCTTGTGATCCGCCCGCCTCGGCCTCCCAAAGTGCTGGGATTACAGGCGTGAGCCACCGCGCCCGGCCTAGAAACTAATAATTCTGATATTGGTTGTAATGTAGCATCACAAAAGGGAAGTTATAAAAGGAAGATGAGATAATACCCACCTTATAACTAGCTCTGTGTGTGTACGCGTGTGTGTGTGTGTGTATTTGTGTGTGTGTGTGTGATCTTTCTTCTCTTCTATTTATTTTCTCATATTCTTACAAGTATAGTTCAGAGTCCTATAACTTTGAGACCTCCAACAGTCAACTAGTTGCTGTTAGTGGATGTCCCCAGTTTTGAAAGAGATCTAGTTGCTTCTAGCATTTCATTTTGGCATCATACAATTGGGATTTAGGTTCATTGTGACCTGAACTTCAGCAGTGGCTAGACAGATTTCATAATTCATTATTTGAATAATTAAATAGGCTCCCTGATTACCTATCTTTCTTGCTTACCCCAAATCTGAGATGGAAAAACAGCCAATAAAAGTAGTTATATTGTGTTGGTTTTACTATATCTGTTGCTCTAAATAACATGTCTTCACATGTTTAATCTTTTGAATAAATATTTCCTGTTGGGGAAAAGCTTCAGAGAGGATAAAAGGAAGTAATGATTTGCTCGACTCAAGTTCTTCTCCAAGCAAGCAACTCCAGAATTCCTCACCCTTACCTTGCACTAGGTAAAAGCTAGCTGGAATGTTTTACACTGAAAATTACAATTCTCAAAATAGTTACCCAGTTTTTCCTATCAGTGCTCCTGATAAGAAAATCTACCCAATCTACTCTAAAATGGCAGGCAACTGCAAGTAGAGAGTGGAAGTAAATTATCTGAACACAGGTTGAGAGCTACTAGCTTATATCAAAAGGTTATGAGAAGGGGGATGGGGGAGGGATAGCATTAGGAGAAATACTTAATGTAAATGATGAGGTAATGGGTGCAGCAAACCAACACGGCACGTGTACACATATGTAACAAACCCGCACGTTGTGTACATGGACCCTATAACTTAAAGCATAACTTAAAAAAAAGGTTATGAGAAGGAGTAGATAGAAGAGGGTAGGATGGAGTGGAACATATGAGAAAGAATCTGGCAGAGAAAGTACTTGTTTGCACAATTCAAAGGGCACCGTTAAATATTTATGTGATTGTCCCATCTGGAGCACAACTCCATGGAATAAGAAATATGAATGGTACCCCTGAAGGAGTCTATTCCTTTGGACTGGGAATCTGATCCCCTGAGGGAGAAGGGATTTTTTCCATAACAAAATATATACATTCTTGGAGAAATGTATGTATTTTCCTGTAGTGTATATTAGATGTAAGGAGATTCATCTTGGCGAATGTGCTCTGACATGGCTGTAGGCTCCAGCTATTTTACTCCTGTTGCTAGTTATTTTAAAAAATTAAGCACTGTGTCTGTAAATTAACATCTAGGAAATTCCTTTCCTGAAATCGTCTAATGTTTCCATAACAGAGTGAACTCTGGTAGTAAAACATAACAGAATCCTTCTGCTCTCAATTAACACAACAATCCTTTTATTCTGTTGTTCTGCCTCTGAAATACAAGACACAGGGAAATGAGGATTTACTGAAAGAGATCTTTGGGTTAAAGGTTCAATCAGTAAACAAATATTTATTGTCTACTCTCTAAGAAACTCAGTAACTTTTTTTAGAAATTGCTTCTGAAATACAGATTTTTTTGATGACTAAAAGGAACCCAATTAATACACAGGGCCAAAGCAACAATGACTATCATAAAAAGATACAGCAGTAGAGAGATTGGTAGGTTAAATGTAGCTCTCAAATATCCCAGTGGAAGCAAGAAAGTCTTTCATAGAACTTAGTGTTGAAAAAGTTATGTTACATTAGGTGTATCTAGTGGGATTAGTATCATAGTTACATATATTGTACTAAGTGCAACAATTCATGGAGTTTTTAACTGGCAGATGGGCTAGATTGGAAGGCACAGTATGGTTTAATTTGCATGTCTGGTACCTTGGTAGGGAGGCTGGAGAAAAGGGCTAAGCTGGAACGGTTTTCTAGAGCTCCTTCACATGGCGTCTTCAGGTCTGAGGGCAATCTACCTCCTTACATGGTTAATCAGGGCTCTAGCGACAGTGTTCCAGAAAAACTAGGAAAAAATGCAAAGAGTTTATATTTTAGCCTTAGAGATCTCATTTTTTTCACTTCCACTGCATTGTGCTGAATAAGCTAATCACTAAAGCCAAGTCAGATTAAAGGAGAAGATATTTAGAACCACCTTCTCCATAAAACAAATGCGAAAATATCTACTGCCATCTTTAATCTGCCACGTAATACTACCCATAGACAAAAATAATTCAGTATAAGTAGGTGACTGAAGCCCCGGATGTCTTTAAAAATATTAGCTATTCTTTCTTTACCTCTTATTTTCAGAAATCTTTCTATAGAGCACAGCAGAGTTTTTTTTGTTTTGTTTTTTGTTTTTTAGCAATCTGACCATCTTCTCTAAATTCTTTAAATAAATATATATATATATATGTGTGTGTGTGTGTGTATATATATATATATAAAATCAGAAAATTTGGTTCACATTTCAATATTTATAGGATACTTGGATCTCAGGATTGAATAGAGCTTAGAGATAATCCTCAGTTCCTATATTGAATTACCATTTCAGTTAGCACTAACTGCAGGTTTCAGCTTTGGAAGTAAAGCAAAAGAAAGCTGGCCAGCACTTGTGAGGACTGCCCATTTTTTCCTGTACTCATTAAATAGCAGTGTGCAAGGGCATGACTCATAAACCACCACCACCTTTGACAGGTTTGCTTTAGGAATAGACTTATTATGCAACTTCAGCAATAGATCTTCAAATAGCTTGGGGACAGAGGCTGTGATGTGAAGTTTAAGAAGCATACTTCTGCAAAGCTTAGTTGTAATATATTTGAGACTCAGTGGGGGTGCTAAAGTAACCTGCAGTCAATAAAAGGATAGTCTAGTTTTGGGAAACAGATGGCAGAAGTGAAGATAAGACTATATAGAAGTTCTTCTATGATGAAAAATGAGGCAAAATGTTTACTGAAGAGAATTAAAAAAGAAAAGAACTGATGGTTAAATGCAGGGTGATTGGTATCCCAGAATGAGGCAGGGAAAAAAAAGGCAGAGTGCAGAGGTAGAGATCCATAGAAAATACCAATTGTGCATACAGGGTATACAGCTACCTTAAACACTTTTTACAATGAGATGAAGTATAAATTGTTGAATAAAAATTTGTTTAACTCAGAAAGACACAAATAGAAAAATGTAGACAAAGAAGAATAGAGGCATATCCATTAAAGGAGTATTTGTCCATCTGCCCATCCACATACAGATGGACGGATACTCTTCCATGCACACATGCACACAACCATACAAATGAATTCAGAAGGACTCACCTACTTTAGTACTTTAGACACTTTTGAAATGAAGTAAGCAATTAAGTGTTCCATAAAGAGAGACATACCAACGTTGACACAGACATAGAAACCCAAATACATTGAAACACATATCACAGATACACAACTGCGCCTCTCTTTCTTATAACCTCTTACCTACCCTGGAGTCTTTTAGGATTTTCCCAGTAAAGTCATTTAAAGCTATATTTCATTTTAACATGATGTGAAAATATCATCACCTAGAATTTGCCTAAAAACTTATATTAAACTCATCAGAGGGTAGATTTTGGCTCAAGCAGTGGATATTCCTTATTTCTGACTTACTTTTAGTAACATCATAACTGTTTATTACTATTAGCTCATACTTACTTGAGTAGTTTAATACACTTAAAATTGCAAGAGTGCTGTTAATGTCCTGTTTCAATAGAGTATTAATAATTATATAAGCAATAAGACATTTACATAACAATTTATATAGTGTAACTCCTGAATTTCTTTTTCAAGAATATTAAGTATTTTTAATGATAGGATAAATAAATCATTCTATCCATAATTATAAATTTTACCTTTCTTAAAATTACACATTATTTAAGGACTGATTTGATTTTACCACTGCAATATTGTTTTTCTAGCCATTTAAAACTATTTACATTATTTTTAACATTAAAGAAAAAAATGGGTAATACGTATCTTGCTCCATTTTTGAAGTTCATGACAATCTCAATTATGAAAACTAATTGATTACTAGGATGTAGGTAAGCTGCTGATCATATATCATGGTCATTAAGAAAAAAGTACTTATTTTGCATAGAAAACAATACATAGCTCATCAGAGGAGATAAACATTTTCTAAATGCTTTAAAAATGGAAAGATAAAATTTCTCAGATTGCTGAAGAAAAAGTCTGCCTTTTAAAGTTTATTGTCAAAATGTCCAAAAAGATCAATGCAGATTTTTATTGATTTTTTTTTGTTTTGTTTTTTTTTAAGACAGAGTTTTGCTCTGTTGCCCAGGCTGCCAGGTTGGAGTACAGTGACACGATCTCAGCTCACTGCAATCTCCGCCTCTGGGTTTAAGCAATTCTCTGCCTCAGACTCCCGAGTAGCTGGAATTACAGGTGTCCACCACCACACCCAGCTAATTTGTGTATTTTTTAAGTAAAGATGGGGTTTCACCATGTTGGTCAGGCTGGTCTCGAACTTCTGACCTCGTGATCTGCCCACCTCGGCCTCCCTGGTGCTAGGATTACGGGCAGGAGCCACTGCGCCTGGCTGATCAATGCAGATTTTATTTAAGCATCACAAATTATTAAAACATTGTTTAAAGCTCTATTTTCTCAACTCGTTACTAGATGATATGAACTGTCATGTTATTTGTGGTAAAAACTTAGAACTGAGTTTTAAAAGACTGCCAAAGACCTATGATTTATGATTTACTTATGAGCCATGATGGAGGGATGAAGTGCCAAGATAGGTACTTGGTAGGTAGTTTTAAGATCATTCTTGATGGATTCTTACTTTTTGATATTCATATACTTGTGTACTTCCCTCCTACATGGAGAGAGACGTCTTGTGTAATAAGAGGTGTCTTGTGTCTTTACTGATAAGATATTGTAAATAATATGGAGAGTGGCTTCCAAAGCTATTCCATAAAATAGATAATAGGAGTAAGTAAGCTGCCAAATCACGAGGATATTCAAGCAGCCCTATGAAACGTCCTTGTGGTAAGAAATTGACACCTCCCAACAGTAGTTACATGAGGGGCCATCTTAGAATCAGATCCTCCAGTCTCAGGCAAGCCTTCAGTTGCTGGCAACCCTCATCAGCATTTTGATTGCAACCCCATGAAATGCAGTGAGCCAGAAATAGCCAGCTATGCTATCCTTGAATTCATGACCCGAATAAACTGTGTGAGATTATACATTCCTATTGTATGGTTTAGTTGCTAAGTTTCAGAGTAATTTTTTATGCTGCATTTCAAACTAATATAAGTACATATTGATATTTTAGGACTAAATCCAACACTTAATGGCTGCATAGCATTGTTATAATAACTTATTTTTTCTGGATCTAGTTTTCCTATTTTATTTATATATATTCATTTTATAAAAATGAAAATATTATATAAAATATATTCATTTATATAAATTACAAAGTATAATTAGATGATCTCTAGGATCCCTTTTAAATATAATAGCTATGCATATTTCTGAATTTATGAGACTGTGAGTGTTTTGTTAATCAGGTACAATGATTTGATTTGAATATTGAAGAAAGACTGCTTAGTTATTCATTATGTTATTCTCATTTTATATTTAAAATTACTTAAAAGATAAACTATTTTTAAAAGTAGACTTAGCAAGCTAACTCATACCGAAATAATTTTATAATTGACATGTCTATTACAGAAGATACATTTTTATATATATATATAGAGAGAGAGAGAGAGAGTGCGAGCCTATTGATAAGAGGTAAGGGAAAATGAATTAGCATATGATTCTTAACTCTGGAGGCACATTCAAATCACCTGGAGAGCTTTTTAAAAAATACTTATGCTGGGATCCCAAGTTAGACCACTTAAATCAGAATTTCTGGTAATGAAATGAGGAAATCAGAAAAATTGTTACAGATTTCATAGATAATTCCAATGTATGGCCAGTATGAAGAACTGCTGAGACATTTGAAAAAAGTAGTTACTAGATTGAAGACATTTTGGAGTGGATCTACTGTGGAAAAACAACAAAATAAAGAATATTCAGAAGTTCTGCTGGAAACCTCTCCATGGGAAGAGGAAATGCTGGTTCTGGTCACTCAGAGATCATTAACAGAAGGTCTGTTCAACTGCCTATCCTTGGAGTAGTCAAATAGCTAACCAAGTTCCTGTCGGCAAGAGTGGAAGAAAAAAGCCTGAGGAGTTTGTGTCCACCTGGTTTATGTACTTACAAGCTAAAGATTATCAGTTAAACTGAAAAAATTCCAGAAGTTGAGTGTAGAGAAGAGGATATAACCTACGTGGGTAGGTAATAGAGCATTGCCAGAATATTAGAATACTTATTATTAAAACAAAATAAGAAAATATTTTGTTAGCTTTTATGGAATAATTTGGACAGTTTTCTTTTCTGTCTTTTATTTTCTTTTTAAGTAAGAGTTTGTTTTCTAATCTCACCGAAAATGTATAGGTCAGCTTTTTGGATCTGATGGTTCTCATGATCTCTGAAGACAAACAGCACCAACTGGCCACAACCCTTACATAGCAATAACATCTCAGTCACTTTGCAAACACCATTAAAAGAAAGCACTTCACACAGCGGAAATAAAGCACAACAGTATTTAAAAATTAAATGATAAGTTGGGGAATTTTGCAGCATCAAAAATAAAGGACTCAGAAATCAAAAGGAAAACGGATTATACCAGGAAAAGTATGAGCAAAAGACATGAGCTGGCAAATGAGAAAAGAAAAAACACAAATGGTAAATAAGTACACAAGAAGACATTCACCATCATAAGTAAATAAAAGTTTGCTATTTGTAGGATTAGCAATTTTTAAAAATGACTATATTGGTAATATGATGCTTCCATTCACTTAGGAAGTTAAGTGTTTCAACTGAAGAACAATTTAGCATTCTGTAGTTACTTTCAATATGTGTAAATGTATTAAGCCAGCAATTCTACTCTAGAAATGTACTTTTAAGTGGATGTGTGTAAAAATAATTGTCTCTAAGAAGTTCATTTTATCATTGCTGAAATTCAGACAATTTGAAATGCCCCAAATGACATTAGAAAGGGGGTAAGTATCACAGCATATCTATAACACAGTTTGAGAGTACAGCACATCTATAAAATGAAATATTTAGTCATTAAAAATAATGTTATAGTGAATATTAATTGAAACTATTATCCAAGGAAGAAATCCAAGTTATATCCAAGTTATGGATCATGAGAGACTGAATATATAAATGGACAATGGCCAGCCCATATATGACAACAGAATTCTGACCCACTACTTTTGAGCTCCCCGCCTGGGAAGACAGACTACAATCTCTGCAGCAAATAATTTGCAACAATGAAGGTTTTGTTAATGACTGTCTTTTCTTCTGTCTCTCTCTCTCTCTCTGACTCTCCTGACTCTATACACATCTTTGTGCTTCTAGCTTTGAACCACCCAGAGAAAGTCAAATATGTTTCACTAACTAGTCACATAATATGCCCAGCTTCTAGTTAGCCCTCTTCCAGCTTCCCCATGCCAAAAAGCTTCAATCAGAGCATACCTAAAACTTTTTTTTCTACTACAAAGCTTTCCCACCCCTCTCCTTCCCTTTGAGTCTCTGCCAAATGCAAGTGACAGTGGCTGAGTCCCTTGCTATAGCAAACTGAATAAATCGCCTCTGTTCTCATTTGGGAAATCTTTGATTGTTTCCACAATATCATAATAGTATGTAAACTTTGTGGGTGTCTGTGTGAGCAAGATCCGTTTCTGAGTATATGCCTGGGTAAATATCTGAAAGATAGTCACTAAGATATTAAACTTAGTTATCTTTTGGAGGTGAGGAGCAGGGCTATTTTTACTTTAACGTATTTTGCATTTGCATTTTTCAATGAGCACATATAGTTTACGTAAATAGAAATAAAATCATTATAAGTGTACAGATAAGTTGATCATTATGTTAAATATTGTTAGACTAAAGATCATGTATATAAAACATACATATTTCTATCCATATATGAGTTATGTGATGATATTTGGTTGATTGGACTTTTCCTTTTCTCAATCATTCTCTAAAAGTAACTTTTCCATATTGGGTGTCTGAAAAGTTTTAGTCTGATGAATACTCTTTAAATATGAAAAATAGACTGAGTTGAGAAATATATTTTTAATTATAAAAATGATTAATGTGTGTTAACCATAAGGGGACTCTCTGATTCAATAGTCTCCATTATTCAGCCATAACTCAAATAACTATTATCATTCCAGAGCTAGAAAAAAAAAATCCCCTTAGATTAATAAATATAAATCTTTATGGTCATCAATTTCCCCTGATGTTTCTTTAACAAAGGCCAGAAAGATTAGATTTTTGAAGGGAGCATTGCTCATTTCTGTCAACATCTGATTATTTATCCTCCTTAGTTAAACAAAACCCCGGTTATGACAAAGGCTAAACTTTGAATAAATCTGCAAACTTAAATTATATAGCTGAGGGAGAAAAGAAAGCATAAATAATAGGGCCAACTTCTTTCACCTGAGCAGAATCTTGTTCTTCCTAATTAAAGGTGATGCTACTGAGCCAGTCACAGGAGGAAATATGCTTAATCTATTTCAAGGCAATGAGTTTCTGCTGTTGCATCTATCCTTTATTTCCTGGTCTCCCTTTTGACCTTTTCATCCACAGCACATGGGACAGGTACTAGGGTCCCATGAGAAAGACAAATGGCCAAAAACCACAGATCTTACATCCCCTTCTGTACCATTGCATTTTGTTTTTCATGTTGATAATATTGCCATGAGGACTAAACAAATATATGTGTGTGTGTGTGTGTGTGTGTGTGTTTATAGGAGTATACATATATGTATATATATTTGTGTATAAATTTGTGTGTGTGTGTGTGTGTATATATATATATATACACATGTGCGAAGTATTTAGAAGGCAGGCATCCTTTAGCCAAACATTACATATATAATAATTACTGCTATTATTTCATGTTCCAAATTGTTTTGCAATTAACTCTGATATAGACTAACATACCACCAGTGTGTTCCCTTTTC
The DNA here is from genome assembly GCF_003255815.1 of Theropithecus gelada. Classification (NCBI taxonomy): domain Eukaryota; kingdom Metazoa; phylum Chordata; class Mammalia; order Primates; family Cercopithecidae; genus Theropithecus; species Theropithecus gelada. The sequence goes on along the minus strand of NC_037668.1, from coordinate 179,004,955 downwards.
TCAGCTTGGAGTACAGAACAAGACTCTATTTCCTTTATTGTTAAAATTATGGTAATTTTTTAACTCTAATGAATTAAAATAGTATTTAATAGTACAGGGCTTCCTACTGCAAATTGCCAGGATCCCACACAGTTTGCCTGCGCTGGTCCAAGAATCAGTGTTCCCGTGGCTTCCTCATGGCAGGAGAACTCATCTGTGCCAGCAAAACCATCGCCTGCAAACACTGACCCTGAGTAGCCCTGTGTGCTGGGCCTGGTTCCTCTGCACTAAGCCCAAGTCTGGTTTCACAGCCATAACCAGCTTATGGGGGCAGGTTAGTGCAAGTCTCCATCTGCCTCAGGAATCCTCTAAGGTAGCAGGGGTCACTATCAAGACAAAATTTTCCCTCCCCAAACCACCACAAAGGACAAAAGCTTAATTACAAAGAGCTACTCTAAACGTCCTTTCTATATCAAAGAGATTCTTCCCCTAAACTGAAACAAAAAATTCAATTCTAAAGGCCCAAAGCAGGGAGCAAATTGTAAATGATGGCACTGAGGTTTAACATAAATCAATCAATGGCACTGAGGTTTAACATAAATCAATCAATGGCACTGAGGTTTAACATAAATCAATCAATTGATGATTAGAAAAATAAATAAATGAAGTGAGGAATAAAGTAAAATCTGGGACCTAAATTTCCACCGGGTAACCTGATACACATGTATCTTGGTTGACAAGAAAAATATTAAACAATGCTCATTCTTTTGCATTGTTCTGTCTTATATGGCATAGATATGTCCGTCAGGTAAAAAATTTATGGATATTTGCACCTTTTGGTGGAAAAAGGATTATTTCCAATTTGAATATTTCCTGCAAATGTCTGTATTAGAGTTCTTCAGAGGGACAGAACCGATAGGAGAGAGAAGGAGAGAGACATATAGGAGTTTATTAGGGAGAATTGGCTCACAGGTTTACAAGGTGAAGTCCTGTAAATGATAGGCCATCTGCAAGCTGGGGAAAAAGAGGAGCTGGTGATCGCTCATTGCAAGTCAGAATGCCTGAAAACCAGGGAAGCCCAGAGTGCAGCCTGCAGTCTGTGGCTGAAGGCCCAAAAGCCCCCGGGAAGCCAGTGTTGCAGGTCTCAGAGTCCAAGACTAAAGAACCTGGAGTCTGACGTCCAGGAGCAGGAGGAGCAGAAACAAACACCCAGCAAGGAAAGAAGTATCAGCAAGCAAAGGTATCCTACCTTCTGCCTGCTTTGGTCTAGCCGTGAGGCAGCTGATTGGATGGTACCCACCCACTTTGAGGATGGGTCTTCCTCTCCCAGTTCACTGACTCAAATGTCAATCTCCTCTGGTAATGCCCTCACAGACACACCCAGAAACAATGCTTTAACAGGCACCTAGGCATTCTTTAATCCAATCAAGTTGATACCTACTATTAACCATTACAATGTCTTCCACAATGTTAGGTATGGTTCATTACTTCCTGTATCATTGCATTTTTAAACATACCCATTGCCCAAGCTGTATCCTCACCCTAACCTCACAGCAGTGTTGTGAAATTATTCGATTTACCTGTTTTGAAATATCTTGCTCATTTCCTCAATAATTTTAATATTCTGAAGGACAGATCTCTATTTCCATTTCTTTGCATCCTTCTCACTTTTTGAAGTGTTCACCATGAAACTAATTTGTCTAATTTCTGATTTCAGTGTGTGTCCCAAAGTCACAGTTTTGTGCCTAAAAACACAACAGCTATTTTCTTCGATAAAAGCATGTCAAAACTACTTCCAAGTTTACAAGCACAACTAGAAAACTGCAGCAAGTTCATTCAGTGTAAGCATCTTGGTGTTCCTGAAGTTCAGCTTTGCTAATTTGATCTGCTGGTATTGCATTTATTTCAAACCAATGCCTGAACAAGTATCATACAAGTTGAACTCAATTATCAGTGGGAGAGATGCTCTCCTCCCTTATCTCCTCTCAGTAATCTAGTCATATGCTCAACTCAGTACTCTCCTTATCAATGTAGGATCAATTTCTGAGGTCTAGATATAGGGAAGCAACTGGCCAGAATTTTGCCCTTTGCCTGTTCACACTTCTGAGTCCTCCCCTGCCTGATGTTAAAGATGAGAGTACTTCCCAATCCATTAGTCCTCCAGGCTTGCCTTAGCACGAAGCTCTAGGGACAGAGGATATGTTATGGTAACAGCAAGAATAATGGAAATGAGACTTGAAGACAGGTATAAAACTTTCTAAATGCTAATTCTTTTAAACCAATTCTTTCTTCTTCAATGGCTCAGCTATGTCATTGAACAAAAAGACTGGGATGGTTACAGTCTCCCCATCCCCCTCTTAAAGGTGACAATGAATACTATCTTTTTGTGCTTGCCTGTGAATATTTCAGCTACCTAATGAATTCCTTTGAAGTGAAAGCTTGTCTTTCTTCACTTTGTTATCTGTTCTCTTGATGAAGGTAATCCTTGGCTAATAATTTCAGTAAGTCTTGAATAGTAGTGATTTTTAAAGGCTTTTGCTGAATATTTGTGTAGCTAAAATAGTTGCTATTAAAAATTCAGCCAAGGGTCATGGAAATTTGGCCTTGGCAAGTTTCTCTTTGCCTTTATTCAAGGATGATGGAAAATAACAACAATAAAACAGATCCAGAGTGTTCATATGGCTGCACATAACCAGTGAGAGAAAAATAATACAGGACATGGTAGACATGACTAGGGTGCAGACACTTATTAGATATTCACTATGTCGGTATGGTATCTTCTCAAATGCACCCTTTCTGTTAAAGTACAGGAGAACATGGGTTATATTTGAGACTGGGAGATTTGGTCATTGCATTTGCTTTGGGCATCAAGTGAAGACAATTTGCATTCTTGGGAGGAGGGTGTCCACACATCAGACTCTAGCACTAGGATGTAACTTCCAAGAAACTCTGAGTGGGGAGAGATTTTTTAATAACTGTTTTGCCCTGCCACAGGCTGGGATGGGGATTTGCTCGTTTCTGTGTCAGATCCAACAATAGATTTGATATTCTCTAGGCCTCAAGAAATAATAAACACAAAGATAACTAAAGTAACTCTCACATAGCTTTTTGAAAACCCAAAACAATATAACTATTAAAACTTTCAAGAAATCCAGGATCCTCTGCACTGAATAGTTAACAAGTACTTATGTCACATAGATGTCTAAACTAAATTAGCATTTTTATAAATATAGAGAGTTTTGGTTTCTTTTTAGTTGAGGTCATACTCTTGCTATTATTCGAGGGACACACTTCTGGATATCAGGATGGATGGGCATAAAGTATAAAGCATATGAAAATGGTTTTTCAAAACTTTACTATTATTCAACCCAAGAGATGATGTAACATCTTGTCATTTTTCTCAGTAGATTAAAAAGAAAAATGACCAATGTTTTCTCTAGTAAAGTATTTCAAAAGGATTTAATCAGTTTCTCTGAAGTGTTAAGATGTATTATGTCATACCTGGCAGAGAGATCCCTGAGACCCTTTTAAACCACCCTTAGTGCATTTTGTGACTTTTGTTACAATAGCTTGAGTATTGTTATTGACTTGCTTTTTTTGAGGTAACTCACTGCTGAAACATTCCACAGGCCAGATGTATTCATTTGGTTTATTTCCAGATAGAGGCAGTGAACAGGTGCCTTATATCAAAATGACAATGTATCTCTCATGGGCTATACTTGCTGGTGTAGGTATTTTTTGTTTTAAAAGCTAATAAAAACTCTTCTCTGAAATGCAAAACCCGTATATAAATTCAGCACAGCTATAGGGAGAATGTCTTTGAATTATCAGTGAAAGGATATTTTAATATAAATTTAAAACATTTTAGTTTGCCAAAAAATGTCCTGAGTTGCATCAAAAATTAATTAATCAGAAAAACAAGTAATAACAACAAGTCAAATTAAAAGATGGCAAGAAGATTTTATAACACACAATTTAAAAATAAAGCACAGAAGAGGAATGACAAATTTCTGTTAAAATATTATTTGTACTTAAATGAGTTGACAGTCACTGGAAAAAAAAAAAAAGAACCAACTTCTCAAATGAGGATTGTCACCTCGAGCTAAAAATCTATTCCTTATAACTAGTTTACCTCTCTCAATAAAAAATCAGACCTCCTATATATGAACATATTACTGTTTTCTATATTTGGTTATATCTGTAACAAGACACTCTAAAGGTATGTCTTTTGGGAGGAAAGTAAGCCTATGTCAAACTAGAAATATTTTGTGCAGCAAAGGAAACAACTAACAGAGTGAAAAGGCAACCTACAGAATGGGAGAAAGTATTTGCAAATCATATAACGGAGAAGGGGTTAATTCCCAAAATATGTAAGAAAACTCTTACAACTCAACAGCAAAATTACAAAACAAAGCAAAAAACCACCTAATAACTAGATTTAAATAATATACTTACTAAAGGTTTAAATAGACATTTCTCCAAAGAGGACATACGGGTAGCAAACAGGTATATGAAAGGATGTTCAACAGCACTAATAAGATGAGGAAATTCAAATCAAAGCCACAAAGAGATATCATCTCACATCTGTTAGGATACCAATTATAAACATAAAAAAGACAACAAGTGAGGATGTGGAGAATTTGGAAACCTTGTATGCTATAGGTGGGAATGCAAGATGGTGCAGCTGCTGTGAAAAACAGGATGGAGGTTCCTCAAAAAATTCAAAATATGATCCGGTAATCTCAATTTGGGGTATTTATTTACAAGAATGGAAATCAGGGTCTTGCAGTGATATTAGCACTTCCATGTTCATTGCAGCACTATTCACAATAGTCAATAAGTAGAAACAGCCTACATGTCTATGGAAAGTTAAGTGGATAAAGAAAATGTGGTATATAAATACAAAGGCATATTATTCAGTCTTTAACAAAGAAGAAAATTTTGTAATGAGAAAACATGGATGACCCTTAAGAACACTATGCTATATGAAGTAAGCCACCCAGAATAACAGATGCTGCATGATTCAACTTACATGAGATGTCTAAAATTGTCAAAATCATGGCATCAAAAAGTGGATTAGTCATTGCCAGAGGCTGGGCAGATAAATCAAGTGCTATTTAACGAGTATAAACTTTCAGTTAAACAAGATAGGTAAGTTGTAGAGATCTGCTGTTCAGCACTGTGCCTATGGCCAACAATACTTTGTTGCACACTTAACAAGTTATTAAAAGGGTAGATTTCCTATTAAGTGTTCTTAGCCCAATAAAATTTAAAAAAATTTAAAAACATATATATTGTCACTCTGACATACATTTAAGGGTACAGTTTTTGGTTCAAGTCTCAGAAATTTATATATCAGTTTTGCATTATATACTTTCTTTAATGATAAATGACACTTAAAGACAGTTTCTGAAAACAATGTTGCTGATGAATTTGACAAGCCATGGCTATGAAGAGCAAAATTAGTATGGATTTGACTGTTCTGCCCTGGATTCACTCATCTCGACATAAAAACACATTTCCCCTGTTATTCTCCTTCCTCACCAGTGTAGCAGGTATGCACCTAATCATACAAACTGAAAGGTACAAAAAAGTAATTTTTGCGTAAGTCTTTCTACTCAGTGCTTCCATTCCACCAGGAGTAACTGAATTTTATTATCAGTTCATCTCCTTCCCCTAACATATATATGTACTTTAATATACTTTATCTTGAGTGGTGTCTAATCTTTGGGGATTTATGCATTAGCAATCTCCAGAGAAGCAGAACCAATAGAAGGTTTTAAAATATTATGTTATATATAATATATACATATTTATATATGTGTTGTATATGTTTGCATATTATATATTGGTTCCAAGGCCTCCTGGGAATATCAAAATCTATGGATGATCATGTCCCTGATACAAAATGCCAGAGTAACTGCATGTAACCTATGCACATGCTCTGGTGTACTTTAAATCATCTCTAGTTTTCTTATAATACTTAAAACAATGTAAATACTATATAAATAATTGTTACACTGTATTGTTTAGGGAATAGTGACAAGAAAAAGTGCATATGCGTTAAGTAGAGAAGCAACATTCTTTTCAAATATTTTCAATTTGAGAGTGGTTGATTCCACAGATGTGGAACCTACCGATGTGAAATGTTGGCTGTATATGTGTATGTGTTTGTGAGTGTGTGTGTGCGTGTGTGTTGTCCCTTCTCTGCATGTATGTTTCAATCATAGTAAAAGTAAAGAAAAAGTAGAACATATAATTTTCATTTATTCCATAGAGTAAACATACCATCTTTGAAAATAGTGAGCTAAGAAGGAAATAGCTTCAAATATATAACAAAATTACTTAGGTGGCTTCTAGCCATTTGGAAGCTCTCCTGATCATTACTGAAGCTTGTTTGGTGGCTTGTTTCTGTTTTCCTGATTTCCCATACCATGGTAGGAAACAAGTCTCTCTAAAGTTTAACCTGTGCTCCCTGTGGGATGCTTCTTGAAGGCTCCTGTGGTCCTGAACTTTTGATGACTCTATAAGCAAATGCAGAGGTTTTTTTTAGGTGTCCACTAGATGTCACTGTTCACCAGAAAAACGTGACTAACGCAGCACTGAAACAAACAGGTGTTAATAATGATTTGATTCTTAAAATAGAAAAGGAAAAAATGAAAAAAAACAAAACAACAACAACAACAAAAAAAACCAGTAGATCTACACTACAACCCGATCTTAGGCAGGAAATAAAAACTCTCTTTACTTTAGGCTAGAAAATGGTCATCCTTTAGGCGCTTTTAATTTCACTAACATTTTACCCCATTAGGAGTCAGGGCAGGTGCTTCTAGTCACAACTATTTAGTGAACAGACCACTGAAAGCTGGAACCGGGGTTCTACCCTAGGCCTTGCAATCAGAACATCAATATTACTGGTCAAGTTCCTTAATTCATCTTCATTTCTTTTCCTATAAAACAGGAAGTCAGATATTCCCACCCATCAAAAAATACTATAATCTTGGTTCAAAAATTTTAGATAAATGCCTTCTCAAGGTTACCATCTCTTAACTTGAGTCTGCACTAGAGCCCAAGTCCTTTTTCACTCCTTAACGCAAGCCAGAGTGCACTAGCACATGAAGCATTCCCTGAGCTGCTTCATTCATGAAGCATGCAGGAATGTGTGTATGAACATGAAAAGAATCCCACTGACCATATTACCTTTTGCAGCCATTTTTCTTTCTATTGTTCAACAATATGTTTACAGTTTAAATGTTTACAATTTAAAAATAGAACTATGTTGGATTTATTAAAATATGTTTTTGCTCTGATATTTATTTATGTTTGGGAAAACTGACTTGGCTTACTTTTAAATACATTTCTTATTAAAACAAAATATAATAGGTATATGCATATACATATATGAATAATAAAGTGAATGCATATACATACCATTCAGCTTTACAAAGTAGAACACTTTTCGTACCTCTTTACACAAAGAGATTCAGTCCTTTATTTCATCAAGATCATTTAAGAACTAAATTTGCTGCATCAAAGTAAAGATTTTTCTCCTAACAAAAGGTTATTTCTTTCTGGATTTTAGCTTTTAGTAGCTTCATACTCTTAGTTCACCCACAAGTCTCGGAAGACAAGCAGAGGCAATAATGTGTCCCTGTAGGCTCCCATCCCATTCTTATTCTCCTCTTAGAGAGAAAAATCAAGTTAATACTGAAACTGCATCTTTTTCTACTGCCTGTAATCTTTTATTTATTCAAAATTATAATAGATTGTAATCCTCATCAATGTTAAAATACAAATTAGTTCATTTTTCAGGGAACCTTGAGGCAGAGAGTAGAACAATAAGAAAAGAGGAAGCTTTCATGGCTCACGCCTGTAATCCCAGCACTTTGGGAGGCCGAGGTGAGTGGATCATGAAGTCAGGAGATCGAGACCATCCTGGCTAACACGGTGAAACCCCGTCTCTCCTAAAAATACAAAAAAATTAGCTGACTATGGTGGCAGGCACCTGTAGTCCCAGCTACTTGGGAGGCTAAGGCAAGAGAATCACTTGAACCTGGGAGGTAGAGGTTGCTTGAACCAAGATCGTGCCATTGCACTCCAGCCTGGGCGACAGGGCAAGATTCTGTCTCAAAACAAGAAAAAAATGGAAGAGGAAGGTTTCATAGTAGCCCAGAGAGGAGAAAGCGCTAATGGGAATTTTCTAAGCAGGTAGATATTTTCAGGAAAATTTCTGAACCTAGAATGTCTAAATGTAACATTTGAATTTATTGTTATGAGCTCTCAGTTGGGGCTCATACTGTGTGAAGGTGGCATTCCGGGGTGAGAAGAGCATAGGGCAGCAATGGAGTCAGACAAAAAACAGAGCAATAATTCAGATGAAGAAGGGATCTGAGTAAGAAATGATGGGCAACAATGTAAGCTTCCTATTTCTCAGTCTATTTAAGGTAATTTTATGAGTCATTTAAATTTAAACATTATTAAAAGCTTATCCCCAGTGTAAGAGTTGAAGAAAGAAGAATGAAACATGAAAAATAGCTCAACAGTCAAAGACAGGTTTATTTTGGAGAATAAACATGAGAGGGGCTTCTGGCCAAGTTAGGTCAGGAGCCTTCTCTCTTACAGACTAAGGGTATTTAAGGGTTTAGGGGCTCATGAGGAGGGGATGCCTTATCCTCCTAGGGCCCAACAGTTCAGTTAGGACCAGGTGTGCTGTCTGTATATAGCAGAGTTTTTATGAGCTCTCACCCCATTCCCAGAACACATCAGCCAACTTTTAGTCTGCGTCTCTTTGTCTTGCTTATCTGGGAGGGAGAGGTTTTGTGTCTGTTCCCATACATCTTCCTGCAGCTGCAGGCATACCCGCAGTCCCCTCCCCACCTGCCCAAGTCTGCTTTTAGCTTACCTATCTTAGTGCACCTAAAGGGAAAGGATTGTGCTTATTAGGGCCCACTATTTTACTGGGCCCATTATATGAGTTTGAAGTTTGGTGATTACCCAAGAGACTTTCCCCACTCTTTCTGTGCCCAAGCTGCCTTTTCTGTATTTTACTGTCTGCTTTTTCTGGCTTCTTGTTGTTAGAAGAGAAGTGATCTCCTTGAAATACATGAAGTTAGAAAGGGAGTTGGTACTTAAATTGGTGGTGTTTGTCCAAGATGACGGTGCTCCTGCTCTATAACCCAGCACACTAGAAGATTTAAGATACCCAGAAAGCTGATATCCAAGCTACATATATGCATAAATAGAACATGCATTTATTGTAAATACCAGTGTGTTTTTTCAAGTGCACACACATGAATGATAAGGTTCACTAATAAAAGCTTTTAGATTATCTGGGAAACTCATTCTTTGAGCTTCTTTGTGATTTGGTTTCATTCCTTCTGTAGAACTTCTTGGCAAACCTGGAAGGTCAGGAAAATTTCGCTGATTATTTTAAGCCCAAAAAGAAGTTAAACAGTGCACGTCTCAGTTGCTGGCCACTTTGGCAGCCTCCAAACCAATCATCTCTGCCACCCTTCCAAAGGGTTAAGAACAAGACCATGCTGCAAACTGAGCAGCAATTACATACTGACTGGGAAAATCGCCAGTCATTCCTGGTCTCTGACCCTCTCTACATGGTGTCCAGCTACTCTGCCTTTGAAATTTATACGTTAATCATCCTTCACATTTGACAGTGTTTTGCATTTTTTAAAGCACATTTAAATGCATTCTTTCTCTTGGATATTATCCCCACTGCAGACCTAGATTGCTAGGGCAGATAAAATCAACTGTGTTTTGCACATGGGAATCTAGGATAAAGAAAGATAAAACTCCTTGCTCGAGGTCATACAAAACTCAGAGAAAATCTGTATTTCCTGTCTCCAACACAGGTGAGTGTTTAGAGGCAGGAAGCTACTTTCCGTCTCTTCACTTCATTGTTGAGATTATAACTCACCAAAGCCCAAATACCTCTAAGTCCCGAATCAGAGCTATCACTGTTTCCCCTTTGTATCTACTCTTGCTGTGTCTTTTTTTTGTGTGTATGTTTATGCCCGGGAAAATAAACTCCAGGACAGTTAGAAGAAAATGATGAATTAGTTATTTCTGCAACATAAATAGTGAAATTTGTGATGGGACTTAGAATTCGACTTCCAAGTTTCCTCTTTAAGTAGAAACTTCAGGAATATTATTCACAGAGTTACATGAAATATCACAAATCCAGGTGTATGTGAAATGCTAACTTAGCATTTTCCCAAGTGTGATATTAATGAGTATGTTATATTACAAAAAAAATGATTCCATGTTCAAATTAGTCAAAGTCCTTTGTCAAAAGACCTGCCCCAGTATCTCATATGTGTATATTCCTCACTGATAAGCAGGATGATTAAGCCATATATTTCCCCAACTTGCTTTACCACTGAAATATTTTTTTAGATAATGTTTTCAGTCCAGATTATTCTGTATGGGAAGCTAGATTAGAGAAAAGAATGTTGCAATGTCTCCGGTACTTCTTTGTATCATTCTTTCTAAGGAGTTACTGCAGTTTTACATATTTCATAATGAAATCAAATGAGAGTTGTATAAAATCTTCAGATAAATTTTGATTAATTGTTTAAATATTTAAAATAGACAAAAATTTACTTTTTCTTGATTTGTAAAAGAAAATAGAGTGAAGAAATTTAATTTGTAGTATGTGTTTGTGCAAGTCACAAATCTCCCGAACTGTAAAAGTTGAACCTGACAGAGTTCTAGTACTCACTGAGGATAAGAAAAAGGATAAAAATGGAAAGGGGAAGTTCACAGAAAACATGTAATTTTCTCAAGTATTCTCAGTGGAAAGGCTGCATCCTAAACGATCAGAAATCCTGATGGGCCTGTTTGCTCCTCCAGCTTCTCTCTGGTCAAGATTGAATTTCCCAATAGTTCAAGACACCAACTGGGAGCTTATGTTTCTCTCTGCAGCTTGCCTTGCACTGATTCTGGAAGCAAATTGAAGATGTCCATTCCCAGATAGAACATGTCAGGTTGGATTGCAAGCTCAGTGTATCTTTGAAAGGCAATGGTTTAACTCCTACTTCTCCAGGACTCTTACAACTGGTGCAGTTATGAAAAGAAACAAAATCACAATCATTTTACTGACATCACATGTGGTGGCAATTAGTCTTAATTCCAAACATTTTTCTAGGACTTTGAAATTTTCAAAGCACTTTCACTTACTCTGAACTCTCATTTCCAATTCATAAGAAGTGATGCACAAGGCAGAAGCAATGATATTTTTTTTTGCAAGAGATCCAATGACTTGTGCAAAAGGATGTATATGCAACAGGGGCCGGATCCATGATCTCTGTCTCTCTGGTCAGTGTTTTTTTTTTTTTTTTTTCCATTACATATACCAACCTACTTCTTGGCATGAGGCACCATTTCTAAGGTAATATCATAATAAAATATTTTGGTTACTAGTTTTGGCAGCTACTGTGCTAAGCTCTGACTTAAAGACACAATAAACTATGTTTACATGTCTCTAGAACTGTGTTAAGAACTTTATATCAACTTTATATAATGATCTCTGAAATTTGTGCCATTTTCTTTATGTATATATTAAACACACATTATTTTTTACATGCAGGCATTATTACACAAAATAATTTTTTTTTTTTTTGAGACAGGATCTTGCTCTGTTGTCGAGGTTGGAGTGCAGTGACACAGTCTTGGCTCACTGCAGCCTCGACCTCCTGGGCTCAAGCGATCCTCCTGTCTCAACCTCCCTTGTAGTTGGGACCACAGGTGTATGCCACCATATCTGACTAGTTTTTTAAATTTTGTAGATGGGGTCTCACATTGTTGCCTAGGGTGGTCTCAAACTCCTAGGCTTCCTCCCAAAGTGTTGGCTATCACACCTGGCCACAAAAGAATCTTAAATATTTGGTTTGGAGTGCCTTGGCAATTGCATATATCCATGTAACCATCACCCAAAACAAGATATTGAATATGTCCATCCTCCCACAATGCTGCCCTGGACCCCTTTGTGGTCAATTTTCACTCCTCACAACTCTAGACAAACCATTTTTAATTTCTATTACCTTAGATGTTCTTGGGCATCACTTTATTATAACCATGGATTGTATGCTCTTTGGTCAGCTTTCTGTCATTCAATATTTTTTGACATTTTTTCATGTGGTGATGTGTATCATGGTTTGTTCCATTTAATTAATGAATAGCATTTCATTGTATTAATAGATCATAAGTTATTTATCCAGTGTCCTATTAGTAAACATTTTGATTGTTTCTGCTTTTGACTATTATGAATAAGGCAACTTTGAACATTCTTGTACAAACATTTTTGTGGATATATATTTTCACTTTTTTTCAATAAACACCAGCATTAGAATTTCTATGTCATAGGTAGGTATATGTTTAATCTTATAAGAACATGATATTTTTCCATTCCACATTTCTTCCAGAAGCAATGGGTGAAAATTCTGATTGCCCAAAATCTGCACCCAATTTGATGTTGTCGGTTTATTTAATTTGAATGATTCTGCAAGGTACAGAATGGCATCTTCTTGAAGTTTTACTTTTAGTTTTCCTGGTGATTAATACTGTTGAGCAACTTTACAGGGTCTAGTAGTTATCTGTTTATCTTCTTTTGTAAAATTAGTGTTTAAGATTTTAGCTTAGTTTTTTTCCATTTTTAAATTTATTGCTGATTTTGAAGATATTTTTGTGTACTTTATATATGAATCATTTGTCAGATAAGTGTTGCAAAATTTTTTTCCTCGTGTGTGGTTTGTCTGCTGTAATTATCTTAATGGTATATTTTAATGTACAACAATTTTTAATTTAATGAAATCCAATTTATCATTTACTTTTTTATAGTTTGTGCTTCTGCAGCTCTGTTTAAAAATTCTTTGTCAACTCTGAGATTTTGAAGATACTTATCTAAGTAACTTTTTAGAAGCTTTATAGTTCTGCTATTTAGGTTTGTGGTGTAGGTTAAGTTGTTTTTTTGTGTATGAAATCATGTAGGGTCAAGTCTTATTTTTTTTTCACATTAGGATATTTATTCCAGCACTATTTGTTAAAACATTACATTCCCTATTGAATTGTTTTGCTGCCTTTCGCTAATTACAACTGACTTTATATGTGTGCATCTCTTTATGAACTTTCTATTCCATTGTATTGATTTTTATTTGTCCATCCTTTTCATAATACCACGCTATCTTGATTACTGTATTATTATAGTAACTCTTAACATCAGGCAGCAATGTAAGTTTTCCAATCTGGTTTTTATTTTGCAAAATCGTTTCTATGATTCTAGATCCTTTGAATTTCCGTATACGTTTTAGAATTGGTTTGTCTCTTTCCACACAAAAACATGGTGCTGATATTTGTTTGGGGTTGTGATAAGTGTATTGATGATTTTGGAAAAGAGTAGATATCTTAACAGTATGGTGTCCTCTAGTACATGAGCACTGGAGAGCTATCGATTTATGTTTTATTCATTTTTTTCTCGGCATTGTTTTCTACTTTTCAGAGCATACATTTTTAAAATGTTATTAGAAATTATATATATTATTAGATTTTCTTTTCCAAGTATTTGTTACTAGTGTATGGAAATACAATTATTTTTACATGTGGACCTTGTATCTTGTGAGCTTACTAAATTCACTTATTAGTTCTTAGGGATTTTTTTAATAAATTCTAATTCTGTAGTTTCCTATGCACACAACCATGTCATTGCTGAATAGAGTTTACTTCTTTTCCAGTCTGATTGTCTTATATTTAGTTTTCTATTTTCTTATTGCACTGCTAAGAACTTTTGTGTAATCTGAAATAGACACAGCAAACATCCTTGTGGTGTTCTTGGTTTTAGGAAAAATGAATTCTAATATTTTGCTACTAATTATAATGTTACCTATAGGTTTTTCATAGATGCACTTTAACAGACTGAAGGAATTCTCTTCTATTTTTTCTGAGATTTTTAAATATCTTGAATGTATGCTATTATTAATTTTTAATGCATACTTTGAGATATTTATTCTGTTAATATCTTTATTATTTGTTAATATCTTTATTTTGTTAATTCTGTTTATTCTGTTAATATATGACCTACAATTGACTATTTTCACATGTTAAAGCAACATTTGCATTACAGAGTTCGATTCCAAATGGAGTTTATCTTTATATGTATTACTGGATCTAATACACTACTTTTCTTAAAGGTTTTATTTCTATGTTTATATGGGCTATTCAACCATTATTTTATTTCTTTGTAATATCATTGTCAGATTTTGCTAGTAGAGTTATGCTGTACGCCCAAAGAAGTGCAGAGGAGGGAATATCTTTCAGCTCTCATGCTCTCCTTTCAGCCTTTGGCACACTCTCTCCCTACACGTGGTGAAGGCCTGCAGGAAAGGTTTGGCAAACAGACTTGCTCTGTGCCTGGGGATCCTTAGCATTGTTTAATGGTAGCCTATATGAAGCCATTAAAAATTGTTAGGAGTTTGACTGTCTATGGTGGTTTTCTTTTACCACTCTGCCTGGGATGAAAGCACCTCTGGTCTCCTCTCTCCTAGGAAAGGCTCATCACTTTCTGGAATTCGGTTTACTTAGTTTTCTTTTCATTGCCAACTCTTGAATAGTTTTTTATAAAACCATGACGTTATTGGGTATCCAGACTGTTCTCCCTGTTAGGGTAGGAGTGATGGTCCCATTGATTTTCTGCTCCAAGATCTCACAGTTTGAAGTTATTAAGCTTGGATCTGGAACCTAGTTCTTATCTGACTCCATTATTCATACTCTTAAAAGATTATACATAGTCAAGATTCATCACTTTTTACATTTAGAGAAGAAAAATAGGATAAAAAGTTACAGATGTTTCCCAACTGATGGTGGTTTGACTTATGAGTTTTGAATTTACAATGATGTGAAAGTGATACACATTCAGTAGAATGTCGATAAATGACATGGCATATTCAATACTTTATTATAAAATAGGTTTTATGTTAGGCAATTTATCCCAACTGCATGCAAATATGTGTTCTGAGCAGATTTAGGGTAAGCTAGGTTAAGCTCTGATGTGTGGTTGGTTAGTCGTACCTGTGGTAAATGCATTTGCCATGTAATATTTTCAGTTTACAATGGGCTTATTGGGACAAAATCCCATTCAAAGTCAAGGAGCACCTGTACATCTATTTTTGAGGAAACCTCACACTACCTATTTTTACTCTTTCCTGAAGCATAACTGCACTGCCAGGCAAGGATTTTCTAAATTAACTCTCCTTTGACCTTCATTGATCTACCAAGAATTTGAACGAGTATTCACAGAAGAGTCACTGCTTACTTTCTACAGGATACAAGTTTGAAGAAGTCAGCATGTACTCTGCACCTCTTAGAATGAATTGACTTTTGCTCAAAATGAAATATGGACATCTGAACTGTTAATTGTGAAGAGAAGGAAATTTCTTTCTATATGTTCAATGCTAGGAAGTTGCAATTTCCAAGATACCCGTTTGTATGTATTTGTACAAATGGAAAATTTTTGTTCTAATGTAATGAGAGTAAAATGCAACTCTGGTGTATTTTAAGTGGAAAAAAATAATTAGCATTAAAAGACAACATATTGTTGTAAATGGAGGGAAGATTTGTCTTTCTTGCTTTTCTCTGTCATCTCTGGCAGAAGGCAGCCAGGGGATCATTATTTCCTTATCATTATTAAGGACCCCCAAGTACTTTTGGCCAAAGTCACTGGAACACCTTCTTCCCTTCCTGCTGGTCAAATCACCAATTTTTCTCCCTAGCCCCAGGAAATAGGCTTTCTGACACCAATTTCTTATCTGTGAATTCTAAGATAATTGTTTTGGTTTTTTGAGTTTCAAGGAAAAACTAGGTCTAGAAAATGGAACTTTTTGAGGGGCGAGGGCTAGATGGAGTCTGGTTACATTTAGAGCATTCTAAGCAGCTGGGGAAATGTAGAATTTACTTAGGTAGGAAAGAGCTGAAGATATTTTAATCTAAAGAGAATAAATGCTATAAAACTTTACCTTATTTACAATTTGTCACATAATCAGCCTAGAATTGTGAATAGAATAAGTATTCTATATATTTTATTAGCTATAATGGAAAATTTCCTTGAGCTTTGAGTAATTAAATAAGATTAGTTAAAATGAATTCCTCTATGTATTAATGCAGCAATCATTTATTACATACTGTGTGCCGAGGGCTTTTATAACTGACTCCAACATGCTCATTCTTCAGTGAGTAAAAAATACATTTAAACATAATGAAAACACAAAACCAAATCATATATACCACGTTCTTTGGGAGCAAAGAGGAGGAAAGTAAACAGGTACCTTTCCAGACAGGGAGATTGAAGAAGGTTTTAAAGAAGTGAAAGTTGAACGGAATTTGAAACTCTATATAAAGGCATAAAGATAGAAGCAACTTCCAGACCAAGGGAATAGGACCTCTTAACTGTGATGCCAAAATAAAGGTATGGATGAGCAAAGAAAGGTCTGGGTGTGTACATAGAAATGCATATAGTAGTTTAGTGCAGCTAAGTGTGACGGACTTAGGGCTAGAATGAGATGAAGAAATCAGGTAGTGAAGGGATTTCTAAAGCTTGAACTTTATGCTGTAGAAAACAGAGTGTATTGGAGAAATGCAAGCTGCTATTAGAAAGACTGAGATTTTTTAATAAAGTAGAAAAGAATATTCTTATAATTATATCTTGCATAGTACAACAGGAGTAGCTGCCCTGGTTCGCAGCCTGGTGAGTTGCAGAGAGGTGATGGGGGAAGGTTTGGGCGGTCCTGTTACTAAAGTTGACACTACTAGCAATTATGTTATTTTAATTTACTCACTCCCCCTCTCTCTCATCATCTTTTTCTCCCTTTCCCTGTCTCTATCTCCATTTCTTTCTATCTGTATCTCTTTGTGTTACTCCATTTGCACTGCTGTAAAGAAATATCTGAGACCAGGTAATTCATAAAGAAAAGAAGTTTATTTTGGCTTACAGTTCTGCAGGCTGCACAGGAAATGTGGTGCTGGCATCTGCTTCTGGTGGGGGCCTTAGGGAGCTTGCAATCGTGATGAAAGGCAAAGGGGAAGCCGGTGTATCACATCGTAAGAGAGGGAGCAAGAGCAGTGCCAGGGTTTTTTAAACAACCAGTTCTGTGAACTAACAGAGCAAGAACTCACTAATTACCACCAGGAGGGCACCAAGCCATTCATGAGGGATCTGCCCCCATGACCCAAACACTTCTCACCAGGTTCCTTCTCCAGCACTGCGAGTCAGATTTCAACATGAGACTTGAAGGGGACACCCATCCAAGTCATATAACTTTTTAAAGAGAAGAAGCTCTTACAGGGTGACCTAGCTTTGTAGGCACGATCACAAAGACCACACCCTTCTTGGGACAGTCCTGCTTGATAAAATTGTGGTAATTTCGATCATTTGGATTTAGGTTTTTTTTTTTTTCCAGAATGTGTTATACAAAAGACAAAAACTTCAGAGATACTAATAGAGCAGGATTTGGATGCAGACTTTTGAATCAACAAAGAAAGGGCACACCAGCCCATTTCTAGCTGTGCAATGTTTTGGAGGCATGGATGCAGTTAATCAGTTACAATGATATTTTTGATTTACTTATACGTAAAACAAAATGAAGCCATTTCATTTGTGGTTAATTGTAGGCGACATGCAAAGCAAACAGTGGTGTTAGAATTATGTTCTAGCTGGGAAATAAAATAACTTCATTTTTTTGACATTGAAAATAAAAGAAAAGAAACACTTGCCACAATTACATTTCTATTCCTGAATGCGAACATTTTCAGGACCCTAGGGGAACATGAGAGCTCATAGATCCACCTCCTTCATAGCAGTCACTTTTTTCTTCTCACTCAAAGCTCATTTTACTCTGTTCTGTCTTTACTGACATCTAAGATCCCCTTTATGTAAACTTTCATTTTGTATTTTATTTTATTTTGAAAATTAGCTGAGGTGCTAATTTTCCAGTTTAAAAATATTAAAACACTTTAGTAAAATTCAAGTTCTTGGAAAACAAACAAAACACCAGCAAGACTCTGAATGTTGACTCTATCTGCTATAAAACAGCATGAACTGGACCAGAATTTCACATCACAGCCTGACCCAAAGTGTTGTTTGATTTTTATAGCTTTCTAGTCTCTCTTTTTCATATTTTTTGATAGCTAGTTGACATGATCTATTTAAAATAACCTGGGCCCTTCTAGGTCCTTCGGAGATGGAACTGCTGGGCATGGTGTAGTAGGAAAGGTGTTCAGGTATCAGTCACCTCCTTTATTGCTGGAAAACTCTGGTGCTTTGGTTACACACATGTTAAAACTGTAATAGCAAATCACTTCCTTAGAGTGGCTGATAGTCTCAGGAAAAAAAAAAAAAAAACTCAGGGAACTGTACATACTATAAATGTATAATGTTAGAAATTCTGACTCTTACATTCACATCTCCTTTCGTTCTCTTTCTTTTCCTCTTCTTGCCCTCAAAAGAACTTATAGTATGTATCTGAAATATACAACTAGTATGAACATTATTTATTTTGCCAGATTATTTGACAAGATATGGTGGTGTATGAATTAAAACTTATGCTAGATTCAATAAATAAATAAGAATAACAATATGAGATAGGCAATTATTGGAAATTAATTAGTGAAGTATCATTTAAAGTGGGCCATTACCTAATTGGAGTATTCTACATTTTCATGTAGATTTTATTTTATATTATTTAATGTTATCTTGTCTCTTCAATAAGATTTGAAATCAGTAGAACTGGCAATAAGACTAAAGAACAGCATAACTGGTTTTAAAAGGGGGCAAAACAACAGATAATTTAAAATAGAAAAATAGAACCTTATATTATAGGGGGAGAAGTCTGTATCTTGAGAGAAAGAACACTAAGGAGTGTGTAAAATTACCAGTGTATCTCCAGAAAAACAGGCAAAAACAAACAGAAAATTGGCAATAATATACTAGCATATAGTGAATTTCCCTTTACACGGCTCTGAAGATGTTTTGTGTGGTCCACTAAATTTAGCACAGGGATTTCAGTATTAGAAAAATGGAGATAAATTAGAAAGGGCTCATGAACAGAAAGATAGATAAAGGACTGTGGAGTTTACCCATTAGGAAACATAATTGAGTGAAAAATATGGTTTGACTCAGCACTAATATAAGATACAGCCTCTAAGAATGTGATCAATTTGAGTAACCCAGATGCATGGTATTTAATGAGTGTGTGTTACAAGCCGTAGGCAGTGGACAGGCTTTTCATCACGTGGTCATCCCGTGAGTCCTAGCTAGACAGTATTGCTGGTTGTATACATGCCCTTAGTCTTCTGTGAAGGCAACCAGAGATTTTAAGGCTAGACCAGAGATTTCTTAGCCTTAGACGAGAGGTAATCTCTTGGATAGTACAGAGGTTATGTAGAGGCATCCTAGTTAGCGTAGACTCCCAGCAATGCTCAGAGTGCAACAAACCCTCCGCATCAGCTTACTGACAGTGAATGTGGGAAGCCAGAGCAGTGTCTCCAAGAGTGTTGTGTTTCCCAATGTCAGAAATTGTCAAGCTGATATTTATTATGTTGTGAAGACTAGAGAGCTGTGTTTTTCAAATATTGTCCTACATGTCAGTGACCCCAGAGGCAAGGCCTTTGCCTTTCAGCAAAGCTATTATTTCCCATGGGGATCATGGTAAAGGTAGCAGAGAATTTCAAACTCTCAATGATGAGAGCAGAGGGAGTTGTGTCAGCAGTAACATTGACAGAGACGGCAGGGATGTGAGTTCCATCCAATATGGAGAAAGAGCTCAGAAGCACAGTGGGTGAGACGTCAGAGGGATATGTATTGGTTGTGACACAGGACATCTAAAGAGTGTGTGGCTCCATCACTGTTCTAGAACCAGGAGAACTTTGGAAGCAAATTGTGGTATCAGCGGTGCAAAGTGCTCTTCCTCCAGCTGATGAAGACTACAGCTGCTGTTGTAGTCTTTTGTAATGGGTAGTACTGGAAGCTATTCTTGAGTGGTGAGACTGCACTCTTGGGTATTAGGAAAAGTAACATAGAAACTTTCAGAAGACTTAACTGAGTCGCTAGGGCAGAGATGACATTGTCTGATCTCCATGGGAATCATGTACAAAAACTTGGCATAGGGCCTCCTATGTCAAAACATGATTGAACCAGGGTTTTTATTTTTAAGGAGTCAATTTTGTCTGATTTAAGATTTCTAGGGGAAGAATGACAAATGGCCCCTTTATCACCTTCATGCAATCTGATGAGTAGAAGGTGATTGCAGAAGCATGGGCAGGTCTGGAATGGGGTACATCCAAGTACATTAGGAATATCTATGATTTGTATCTACAGATACACTTTTAACTATTTAATCTCATTTCATTTTCTCAAACTCAATAATCATATTTCTGTGAAGGGAACACAATAATAATATTGACTGCTTTTATATGTTGTTATGTATACTTTCATCTCACTGTATGTGTATGTATGTTTGCAAAATGTGATATTAACAGTAATGTACACATAGGTGATATTAATAGTAATTGTTTTACACATAAACAAATATTTATGCAGTGTTTTACAATTTTACATGTGTTGGTGTTTGCTTATGTCCAATCAGGTGGTTCGAGAATTTGGAACTGCTGTCGTGTCTAGGAGTCTAGTCTGTGCTACTTAAGCATGTGCCATCACTTACGCCATACACATCAAGAGAAAATATACTATTCTTGTAAGTGAAGAAGCTATTAGACACTTATAGTTAGGATAAATGTTTTTAGAAGCTCATTAAAAGAGAACTAACCTGGCCAACATGGTGAAACCCTGTCTCTACTAAAAATACAAAAATTAGCTGGGTGTGGTGGTGCATGACTGTAATACTAGCTACTGGGGAGGCCAAGGCAGAAAAATTGCTTGAGCCTGGTAGGCAGGTGTTGCAGTGAGCCGAGATTGCACCATTGCTCCACCCTGGGTGACAGAGTGAGACTCTGTCGGCGGGGGGTTGCGGGGGAAGAATAAGGTGAAAATCTGATATTCGTGCATTTTTTAGAAACAAAAAAGGGGGATGGGATGGAAGCATGAGGATTATGTGCCTTAAACAGTTTTTCCTACAAGTGAAATATGCAACAGGGGATGAAAAGGTGAAGCCCAGCTCGTCACAGATGTGCCAGTTCAGCTCAGATGAGTAAAGGGTTTTGATGGCTAATATGAGGCTTAAAGGACACTTATTGGTTCTTGCCTTTTATGGCGAGGATTTCTCTGGAACTTATCTTGAAATTTAAATATATTTTGTGAGAAAAACAAGGGAAAATTTCAAGGTCTTCGACAACGTATGTTCAAAGACACTTCTACACAAACGGTATTTCAGATAAAGTATTTGTTAGGCTGAAAAGAGGTTATTATTGTTATCCTAATGCATAATGAGAAAAACTGAGACTGTTATAAACCAATATGCTTAAAGATGATTCTGCCTTTTTTTTCTTTAAGCTGACCTTAGCAACACAATTGCAAGAAGAGTTTTAGAGACACCATGTCTCTTTCTATATGTTACTTGGGAAGAAGGGTGAACTATGAGGAAAGACTCATCTTCGACTGGAAAAGCATCCACACTTGGCATTGAACCAGCATATTGGATCAAAGAAAACTAGATCGTGCCAAGGAAAAAAGAATTGCATTCTCTAAAGGGCACTGCAACATAATCTTCATTGTTTATTTTCCCAAGAAAGAAAAACAAAGAAAACATGTTAACAATAGCTAATTTGAGATGATGGAAATATAGATATTTATTACATTATTTTCTATACATCTGTATATGTTTAAGATTGTGCACATATGCAATATGTTTGAGTAAACAAAACTGTTATATAAAAATCTCCCATCACTTACATCTGTGCTCTTAAAGTGCATGTTAGAGTGTAGAAAATGGTAAATAGTAAATACCACAAAGGAAACCATAGATTAGGACATACAACATTTTAAATCATGCTTTCTGCCACTTAAAATGACAAGCTAAACACTTACAATTTTCATTTTTTCCTGATTCCCTATTTTTATCTTAGCACTTTCTAGTTAAATTGAGTGAAAGTCAGTGAGTGCTCATGAATAGTGTCCCACATGCTGGGCAGTGTGTGTCACTGGGGCTGTGCCAGGTGGGAGGCAGGGTTGCCTGGTGGGTACACAGTGGGAGCTGGAGCCAGCCTGTCTGGTTTTGCAGCTTGGCTCAGCTCCCAGCCAGCTGTGTTGTTTGGGAAATGCTATTTCATGTTCTGCACCTCAACTCCTCATCTGTACAATGTAGAGGTAAAAGTAACACCTACCTTCTAAATTGCGAGGTATAAATTGTTGTGAAGAGTAAAGGTGTAAATACATATTTAGTACTGAGGAAGGGACCTGACTCATAAGAAGCGCTCAATACATGCTCATATTATTATCAAGGAAGAGAGACTCTTGTGCTTAAGGAGATGGATCTCTTGTGGTTCACAATCCTTTTTACACAGAAGAAAAAATTACATTCTTTCGATAAACTAAAATATCTCAAGGGGAATCTTTCCTTGATCAGCTTCTTCCAGAGACTTAGAAGGTACAGTAATTGAAATGGAAAAAAAAAGTAATAAAAGTGGAGCCCAAGATCATAAAGAAGTTAAAGACATTAAAGAACCTTAAGAAAGGTACTGATCTGACACATATCTGAAAGTATTAGCATCGTGTACTAAGTAAACGACTGTGTTAAAGCAATGAATACTAATCAATCATTTAAGAGTTTTATAGTCTTCAGAAAAGATGTCCACAAAGAAGAATAGACCATGCTCCTAGTGTTATTTGGAAAAACAAAAGGGGAAAAACAATATCTGAATGGAGAACACAAGAGAGAAATAAACATTTGAGTTGGTTTTGATTCAATGAGGCAAATTGAAAAACAAAATCGTGTAAATAAACCAGCAACAACTCCCATTCTCCATGCCATACAACACATATACACAATGGTGAGGATGTGGCACTATTTTTGGATTTGATCGACCCCCGTATAAATTACCGAATAAACAAATCACATCTTTAAAAAAAACCTTATGGAAATAATACAGTGTTGACATATACTTTAGTTACCCTATTCATCAGGCTTATCATGTCCTACTGTGGGCTGTAAACTCAAATCCATGGGAAGGTAAATAGAGCAGGTAACAGAGGCAGGTGCACCTGTGAATTCTCTGCGTGTGTGGTGATGGCTCTGGAAAGCACATCCTCTTTAAAAGGGCAAGCAGTTACTTCTGGCCAATATTCAGGCTCAGTGTTCCAGAAACTGGGATTCTTATTTGAAATCTTTTAATTTTAAAATCTTCCAAAAATGAATGAAATTCCATTTTGCCTAAAGGTTTTTTTTCCTGTTTTTTTTTTTTTTTAAATATAGTTTTACAATTACCCTAATGTAACATAACTCCATGAATGTGATTTTCCAGTTATGACTTAGTACATACCAAAGAATGCCAGTTTTTATCACTTTGTAGATAAATAGAATGGCTTGCTGTTTCCTAATTATGCCCAGTCCTATCCTATATCTGATCCTTTTCTCATATTATCAAAGAGTTTCCTACCTTCATTTCTCTTGTTTAAATTCTACTTTGCACAAATGCTGTGACTACTTGAGACTTGATGCAGTTAGTTCCAGTTAAAAGCAACTTTTCTAACTCAAAATCTTCATAGCATTTTACTTATGTCTCTTATCTATAGATTTCTACCTTTTTCTATAAGTTATTCTTATATGAGCAAAATAATGCTTACCTAGTGCATGCTTATAGTAGTAACCACTGCTTTCATTTTGGTATATTTCTTCCACTCTTCTGCAGAGAAATGAGACAAAATAATCTGCTAAGATCTAAAGTGGCTGTATAAATTTAGCCAGTACTAACAGTATGAGAAGTCCTTTAACAGCATTAAGTAGTTTCATTCTTGTTTAGTTCTTGCTAATTTAATAGGAAAAACATGGTATATTATACATTGAGTTTTTTTAAGAACAAATGTCCTGTTTATTAAGATTTGTGCTATATTCAGGCTAAGACTATTTTTGTGATAGAATATATGATAATAATATCAATTATGTATGTACTAAGCATTATACTAGTCACTTTATAGATTTTAATTCATTTAATCCTTTAGAAAACCCTACAGTATGTACTATTACTATCCTGATGTTATAGAAGATTGAGATTCCAAAAGGTCAGGTAATTTGCCCACAATTACATAGTTATTAAGCGGTAGAGGCAGGACTAAAACCCCCTTCTTACTTTGGTGATATACAGCACCTCAGTATGACATTTTCAATGTCCATTTTGTTGTATGGATGTAGCTTTTCAAGTAGGGGCTTCCCGTCACATTTTATGCACAGGTGTGGCTCTAAAAAGCTCAAAAGATCAGTTGTAATTTCTCTCCAGCTTTCTAGAGAAGCTGAGTTTATTTAAAGTTCCTGTGGAACCATTTTATCAGACAAACATCTATTATTTTTCTGATTGATAAAGTAAGTTTTGAAAACAATTTAAGCTTGAATTTAAGAAGGTTTTAGGGTATCTTGTTATCATAATTTGTGTGATATTCCACTGACTTTCTTTTTCTTCTTTCATAGTAGATCTGTGCCCAAGAACCTTCTAAGAATAAAATTATAAGGAGTACTTTCACTTGAAGTGAACGTTATATGCAGAATATGGATAAATAAGTAGGCAGCTCAATATTTTAAAGCCAAGATGGCAGAACTTTCCCATTATGGCTTCTTAGAAAATTTCTTTGTCTATTTCCGAACTTGCTCAGAAATGTTCATATTTCTAGCTTTGTTTTTTGCTTCTTGGAATAAATATTATACTGCTATTGGCAGCAGATTTGGGAAATACACTTTGATGAATTATTAAATGCATTTAGTAGCAACAAGGGGAATACTGGTAGTAATGGAAGATCTCAGGAGGCTTCCTTATAATTCCTTTGCCCCACACCCCCCAGCATGAAAGGAACAAAAGACGCATGGTAAGCTGCCTCACAAGAGCTATTCACAAGTCAGCATCTGTCTCTGTAATGGTAAAACATTCCATATTTTACCTACTAACTTCTCTGATAAGTCATCTTTTCCCGTACACCATCTCAGGTATGTCATCTTTTATGACATGTGGGTCAGTCATATCCCTCCTTTGCATTCAAGTTTCTCGTCTTTTTTTTAACCATATGCTCCAGAAGTCTACCCTTCTCTCCACCCCTCCAGGACATCTTTTCCTGTCTATGTCTCTGGTATGTGACAGTGTTTCCCTTTACTGTGTTTAGGGAGGAATATCTCTTTTTGGCGTGGATTCCATTTGTGACATTTTTATGTCCCCGGATCATCTACATTTCAATTTTTTCAGGACTGAGTATTCTTACTGTGGATGTTGTTTTTAACTTTTATTTGTCAATTACATGCTACTTTACTGTTACAAGTACTGTCAGTGAACATTCATTGTTGCATTCTGAATTTTGTGTTCAGACAGTGGACACAGATTTGGCTTTATGTTTTTGAATGGGGATGCTAAGAGAGATTGGTGAAAGAAATGAGTTATCTCCTTTTTACATTAGGTAGAGATTTTTTTGTTGTTGTTGTTCCCATCAATGCCTCCAGTTTTTTTCCCTCATTGCCTTTTGACTCCTAGTCTCAATATAATTCTCTGGAAAACTACTGTTTACTTAAGTAATCTCATGCCAAGAAGGAAGATTAAAAGGTATGTGTATGCACGTATGTGCATGTGCACAAGTCGGTTTTTTCAGTAAAGATTAGAAGGGGAGAAGAAGTAAACCTTCATTTAATGCCTGCAATGCTCTAATCATGCTAATATGTCTGTGTTCACATATTAATTTTCATGTAATTGATACTTATTATAGTAGTATAGATAAAAGCACAGACTGAAGCTGAAACGTTTGGATTAGTATCCCAGCTTCAACATTTGCTAGCTATTTGACCTTGGTGAAATCTCTAAACCTCATTGTGGACCTGATATTAGTATTTGTTAAATGTGAACACTATCATTTGTTGAAATTGTTATTGTGGAGTTTAAATAAGTTAAAGGTGAATAGTTTGGTTTGAATTCTGGTCCTCTTTATATAGAACCTAGCATTTGCTCTGGAATCTTTATTATTATTAGTCCTTAAAGTAATTGTGCAAAGGAGTAATCACACCCATTTCTTTCTTTATTTCTCTTTGTTTGTTTGTTTTTGTTTTGCTTTTGTTTTTGTTTTGAGGCAGAGTCTTGCTCTGTCGCCCAGCCTGGAGTGCAGTGGCGTGATCTCGGCTCATTGCAAACTCTGCCTCCCAGGTTCAAGAGATTCTCCTGCCTCAGCCGCCCAACTAGCTGGGACTACAGGCATGCACCACCACGCCCAGCTAATTTTTGTATATTTAGTAGGGAAGGGGTTTCACCATGTTGGTCAGGATGATCTCGATTCCTTGACCTCTTGATCCCCCCGCCTCAGCCTCCCAAAGTGCTGCTGGGATTACAGGTGTGAGCCATCGTGCCCGGCCCATGACCATTTCTAAAGATGAAATAAATAGTTTAATGGGACAGAATTAAGGAATTTCGCTGTTATAAAATACCAATTAGTGACGGTGATGGAATCAGGACCAAAATCTGTGTTTTAGTTAAGATATAGATTTGGCTGCTGTGAAAAAGACCTAAAATACCATGCTAGAAGATGGTAGACATTTTAGATCTGATATAAAAGTCAGCTGGTTTGAGGTGCCAGCAATATTTCAGGAACCCACAATTCTATCTTCTGGCTCCACAATTCTTAAGGTTTGTGCTTGTTTGGATGTCCAAGATGGCAACAGTAAAAAGGGATGGTGTGCCCCTTCCTTTGAGATAACAGTTCGCAGGTCTGGTGGCACATTAGAATCATTGCAGAGACTTTTTATGAAATATTCATCCCCAGTCCCTACTTATGAGAGATTCTGACACAGTTGATCTGATAGAAGGTAAAGATGTTGATTTTTTTTTTTTTTGGCTTTTTAGTGCATCCACAAATTAATATTTATTTATTTTTTCATTTATTTATCTTTAAACTTTTAGTTTAGGTTCAGGGCTACATGTGCAGGTTTGTTATATAGGTAAACTGTGTCATGGAGGTTTGATGTAGAGATTATTTCATTACCCAGGTACTAAGCCTAGTACCCAATATCCAATAGTTACTTTTTCTGCACCTCTCCCTCCTCCCATTTGTTTTTAAGCAAATGTTTTAATTGTCTCCTATTCACACTGCTGGTGAGGGAAGAGATTCCTGCCCTAGGTTATAGTGATGGCCAAACATACAACATCTGACATTGAATGGATGAGATTGACAGCAGTTTATAAGTCACATGTACTCACAGCCCTAAGGGAGGAGGACAACACATGCTACACAAGGCCACGTGAGGTTCTCCTTGGGAATGGAGTGAATAATCAGGAGTTATGGGAGGAAGGCTTTGTAGTATCAAGAGGGAAAGATGCTCCCTAGTTCCCTGAAGGGGATGTCATTGGCTTATTTGAATAATTCTGTGGGCTGTTGGTAAACTGAAACCCATTACTCAGAAACTGTAACTGGGTTCTCTGATAAGGACGGTCGTTTGGCTAGGGCACCTTACCTACAGGAGCAGAGTGAGAAGAAGAACTTGCAACTAGGTCATGTGAGGTTCTCCAAGTTTACCAGATGTTAAAGCTACACATAATATTGAGCCTTAATTTTAGGCTTTATTCTATGACAGTCCGTGACAGATTTTTCCGGTTAACTGGCAGTTTTCTTCCATACGGTGATTCAGGGATTCATGTGCCTTCTCTATAGTGAATCTTTTATCCCCTAGGGTCTTGTCATCATTTACTTCCAATCAGCTGAAGAGAAAAGGCAAAAGACAACATAGAGTAGGCACATTTATTTTTAAGAAAGGATTGGGCCAGAAATATCAAACTTCACCTTCTACTCCATGACCACACGTAGGAACAAGGTGATCGGGAAACGTAGTCTGGACTTCACAGTTTTCCTGATTTAACCTTTATCACTTTAAAAGAGATGGGGTTTGGATCAACTGTCCATCATTACCATGAGTATCTCTACTATGGTCCAGGAATGTATTTTTTTATTATTTTATTTTGTTTTTTCTCTGATCATTGCCCAGAGTTTAACCCTTTATCTGTCTTATATTTTATTTTCAGTGTTTCTATACTCATAATTCATAATCCCTGCTTTCCCCCTACTCCCCGCCACATAATTAGCACTTTTCTTTCATGCTCAGCTAATTGGACTTTGTCTGCTTAAAAAAATATTTCCAGACTACTCTAAAATTTTGCTCTAAATTCCTCTATATGACACTTCCTTTGAATTATTTGATTATAATGATCACAAGAATTTGTGAGATTTCTTGCATTGTTTTAGTATAAACTTATTTAATTTATTTATTAGTATTCCATTTTTCGTATTTAGACTGCTTAATTAGATCATAAGTGCCTAAAAGTTAAGCACAGTATCTGATGCTTACTTACGTTTGTTGACTTTTTTATAAAATAGGAGAGTTTATGCATTTGAAATGCACATATATTCATACCAATAACAGATTATATAAAACTGGTATATTAAATGCATACAACTTTTGGGATATACTCAAAATGCAATTCTATTTTGATCTCTCCCTCTTTATTTAAATTTTATTTAGCAGGTTTTTTTTTTCACTGCCACTGTGAAAAATAAGAACTGTGGTAGGCATATGGCTTTTATGATCGATCCTAAATAATAGAACACCATAAAGTCATTTTTATTCACAGACACTCTCAAATGTAAAATAATTAGAATTTCCAAGCCAATATATTCATCTTCAGTCTTCATTCAAATGTGACTTATGTTCCTTGTTTTCCCGTAAGCATTTACAGGGGAAGGTGAAAAGGTTCATCTTTCTTTCTCTGGCTATAATTCCTTTGTCCAACATTGTTGTCTTTCATTTCCCATCTCTGCTAAAGAAACTTGATTTGGAGAGTTCCTGCATTTAGATAAGACTCTATAAGTCTCTTTTATACACATTAGATGATTCCTATTTTACCTTATTACATTTCATAGTAATTTTCTCTTCATACTCTTTTATTATTTAATTATGTTTCTATCTCCCATACATTCTCTCAGAACTGTTTTCTAAAAGTTTCACTCCTTTTCTCGGAAAAGCAATGCATTTCCTAAGCCAAAAAGTTTCTCTTCTCCTTCCCAGTGGATGTTCAAGAAGAGCAAGATTCTCTTTCTTCTTTTCATATGTCTGGTGTATGAAATTTTCTGATGCCTTTATCAATTGGATTTCTCACATAGTGTCTAAAGACTCAAGTGTTTTCCTTTATAAGTCTGATTTCTTCTTTCTATATACTACAACCTTGCCTTCTTACCAACACTGTGTCTTTTTGTTTTTTCTGAATGAGGCCAGAAGTCTCTACTCTTCTACTCTGTTCCTATGCATGATGTCTTTTCTTTCATTGTAGGTGGTAGTTCTTTCTTTCTGGTCATTCTTCTTTCGGCTCCCAGGAGCAGCACCCTTCTCTTTACATGGTCCTTCTGTAGCATCATTTACTACTAGTGTTTGAGCCTCATGGGCAAATTCTTCCCTTTATCTCTCAGCACATGATGCTTTATTAAATCTATTAAAGTTCAGAGAATTATTCTTTGTTTTCATTGTATTAAACCATTGCTTTTACTTCCTTTTGTTCTAAGTTACATGGTCTTTTCCTTTTGCGAACTGTCATTTCTCTTACGTTAAATGAGATTTGTCAACACTTCTATTATTCATCAGTTTCATATTTCACATTTATGTCTACAGTTTGGATTTCTCCTTATAACTTGAGGCTATTTTACTTACCCTTGTGTGGTTAAGAGTTTCTAAGCATTTCATTTCTTCTGCTACCTTGTAAAATTTCTTTTTTTATTTGGTACATCAGACAGAATGCATTATATTCTCTCATTCAAATAGTCAGTAGCTAATTTGCTATTTTATATTATCTTGGCAGTATATCCTTTTTCTATATGACAGTGATACTATATTTTACTGAATGTTAATCTGCATAGATATAATTTTTTCAATATACGGTCTTTCTAATATTATTCAAAATGTTTAGATATTTTGTTTGCCTATTAAAACATAAATAAATCACAATTTTTGATACAACATGAGTAATTTGATTACTCTCATTTTTTAATAGGTAATTATCACATATTGCTATTTATATCTCAGGACATATTACCTTCTAAAATTTAGTTTTTGTCCCCAGTATCTGTTTTCTATATTATTTTTCTTTGTATCTTTATTATATTCTCATTTCTTCCAGATTATTTTTATTCAATTAACCTGTGACATATAGACTCCAAAATAAATAATGTAATCTGACTATAAATGATAGTGTTTTAGACATTTAAAAACTACATAATATACAATCTTTGCCCTCAAGAAAATCATAATCTAGAAGGGGAAATATATGCTTAAGTCAATAATTAAAATCCAGCGTGATGTAAGTAGTAGTAGAAGTAATACGTGAACAGAGGAGAGAATTATTAACTCTAAGACATAGGGGAATGCTTTACAGAGGCAGGTGACTCTAAGCAACACTACTAAGGCCTGTAGCAGGTCTTCATATAGTCAAGCAAGGAAGAGATTCCTGATAGATGGAATGGCATGCACAAAGTGTTTAAGCACGGAGCCACAAGGTTTGTGGCGGCCACAAGTGATTCAGTGTTGCTAAAGCAGGAACTGGTTAGGTTGATGTGGGTGAGCTGTGAGAGACAAGGATGGAAAGGCAGATGGGTGCAAGTCATGCAATATCTTACCTGTCATTCTCAGTTCGAATGTAGACTTCAGTCTATAAGTGAGAAGAAACCACAAGAGGCATATAATCATGGGAAATGATTTGGTCAGATAGAACAAGATTTGGTCACTGTAAAGCATGGGTTCTGAAGGTAGCAAGACAAAAGTCAGCAGGGCCAGTTATGAGGCTACTGTCCAGAAGAAACATGTGGAGAGGCCGAACAAAATTTGTGGTGATGGAAAAGAAAAGAATGGACATGGACTGGACGGACATGCACCTCAGCAGGGGAAGCATCTAGGATGATGAGTAAATTGCTGGCTTTGAGGATGAGCTACCATGCTGGGCTGGTTACCCTGGAGGAAGAACAGTGCACTCCGTGTCAGTCTTATTTATTCTCTGTAATGTAAATTCAGAGTTCTATTCTATTAGGAAGCCTGGCC
Source organism: Theropithecus gelada (assembly GCF_003255815.1). Classification (NCBI taxonomy): domain Eukaryota; kingdom Metazoa; phylum Chordata; class Mammalia; order Primates; family Cercopithecidae; genus Theropithecus; species Theropithecus gelada. The sequence goes on along the minus strand of NC_037668.1, from coordinate 178,973,717 downwards.
TCATAAGCCTTGTGCATCCTCAGGCTGTTCACTCTCAGTTTTGTAGCTCAACACAATATTTTTCTGTATAAGAAATACTGGCTCACATGCCGTTGAGGCAGCTAGCAACAATCCAGGGCAGTTGCAAGTGGCAGATCACCGAATTGCAGTGGTGCAATTCACAGCAGCCTGTAGCTCATGAAGTGACTTTTCATGTAGTTTCCTTATGCAGGGACTGTTCCACAGAATCGAAATTTTGGTGGCACAGGATAAGCATGATTTGTTATATTTATGCCCCCAAAGCTGAATCAGTGTGATTTGACACTAAGCAGTTTTATTAACATTCTAGTTAAGTGGTTGATTCTATGCCTCAGATATGAATAAGCATTCCGTGAGGGTAAGTAGGATGCCAACTCAGAAATAGGCCATAAAACAAGTTTCCTGGTAAAACTCATACAAGAATGCACTGATGTAAAGTTTATATTTTTCCCCATTTAAAAATCCTTAAATACCATCTTTTTTAAAAAGTAGAATCTGGGTTACTGTGTCCTAGAAGAGCCTAATAATAGTCTTCCTTAGCTTGGATGCACCATCTGTTCACTCTCATCACTCACTTCATTTTTCCCTCAGTAAATCCCGTGGGTATTGTCTTTTCTACCTAGTCACTAGAAGTACTTTTAGTTATCTGCCAAAGTTATCCAGATGTTTCAAACATCCTTCTAATACGTTCCAGAGTTTTATTTTGGAGTTTTCTTTTCTTCGTCTGGGTAGACACTTTTTTCCCTTTTCTTGTCTTTTTTTTTAACCATGTTCCCCACGGTTATCTTTCTCATCTATCATTCTACGTGTTCAAACCCTCAGCTGAAAGGGAGTGGCTTAGATACCCATCACCAATGCACAAGGTATACCAGCTTCCCTTCTCTTTATAATTATTATTTTCATTCTTGACATATTCCTCAAGGCTTCATTTATAACAATGCTTCCCTGAAGAGTGTTTACATTTCTGTCAAGGAGCACAGAGTGCCTCACTTTTCCCTAGTAAAACTCAAGAATATTTATCTTATCAATGTTCCCGTGAGCACCATCCTTGCGCATAGCACTTACCATCGATATCGTTTCCAATACCTCATCCTTCGCCTCCCCTCTCCGCCCTGCCACATACATCTCTGTGAATTCCAGATGCACCTTCCCTCCACCCCCCATATGCTTCATCTGTTCCCAGTGTAATCCAGATGCCTTGTATTTTCTTCCAGGGAAAAGCAGCATCTTTGTAAGCCATCCCCCGTGAGTCATTTTTCTGTCTTTATGTCCAAGTCTGTTGTATTTTTCCCCAACGTGCCACAGGTGCATATGGCTCTTCTTCTTCCTAGCACAGATGTATACTTCCTTCACCTTCTGTTCTCTTACCATTGCTGTTTTATGTGCCCCTGGTACACATTTTTACCTCACATGCTGCCCAGTTGTATTATATTTTCTCATTGCTAGCATCCATCAATATTGCTCGCTTTAAGGGAGCAAGTTGCTTCTCTTGTTTTAGATGAACAAAAGACTTTTTCATTTTTCTTAGTTTAAGCATGTCTGACTTTTTTCCTAAGGCATGTTATGTGGATTTACCTTTTGGTACTGTAAGCGTTTCTCATAATCTCTTCCATTCCAGTGGGAATATGTAGAGTTGTGCCTTTCTTTTGAGACAGAATTTGGGGTCATCATTTGCCTTTTCATTTGTATTTATTATTGTGTTAAGAAAATACTGGTTCAGAGTTGACTAAGAGCAAGGTCTAAAGCTGAATCCTATGTTTAACAGAATGAAGAAGGCACAGTTAATGGGTTAATTGTTATATACAGAATAATATCATCTCTAAGCTTTCAGATAAATGGGAAAAATTTCTTATACAATATTTTATGTCAGTCAGAACACACAGAACAGAGCTCTATATGTCTACATTTTACAGAAAGTATATAGGTATTCCTCATCATAAACTAGCTATTCTGACTTTTTTCTGGAAGCGCCCTTGTTTAATTGTACTGAGTTGTCCTTCTTCCCTGTATTCCATGAAGACCTATTCCTTCAACATGTCTCAATTCAGTTGTTCCCCCATTAGTGTGACAGAGCAATGCTGGAGTGATAAAAAGACTCCCTCATGTTGAGCACATTTGTTTGATCTGCTCAGAGGCTTGCTTACAGATTATCTTTAAATAACCAAAATGCTTACTTTTCATCCTTCATAATATGCCTTATGAGTAATTGTCTGCATAAGAACTATAACATATAAATTGCATTCATTGATTTTTCTGTCTCCCAGTCAGGTCTTCTACCAATGTACTTTAGTTCATAATAATTATGCCTGTAACCCTGCAACTTTTCCCCTCTGCTGCAGAAAATATCTATGAACAATGATCATTATCCCCCACAGTACTGTTAGGGGAATTGTTTTTTGTAAATGTTAAATCTTTATGGATCCTTGCTCCCATGTCAGCTTTGAACCATTTATTTGGTTTTGAGCTGTCTAAAACCTCTATATTATCTTCATCTGTCCCACTGCTTAATTCTTCTTTGTTCTTCAGAATATGAAACCTTTAGTCTTTTTTCAATTTGAAGACTAGACTAACACATTGTTCATATTTTTAATATTCATCCTTCAAATATTTGTTGAGCACATACTGTGTACTAGGCAATCTTCTAGGCCTGATAAGACAAAAATGAACAAAAGTTCCCATCTTTATAAATCTTACATCTTAGGCAGAAATACAGGAATAAATTAATAAGTAAAATGCAGTTTACAGTATTGAGAATGCTAACTGCTTGTGGGAAAAAAGACTCAGCAAGAAATAGTGGTAAGAAATGTGTAGATGTGTATAATGGCATGTGTGTGTTGGATGGGGCCCAGGGAAGGCCTCCTTGAGAAGGTCACAGTTGAGGAGTGAGAGAGTCAGCCCTGATGGTATCTGAATGAAGACGATCTCAGGTGAACAGAATAGGAATTCAAATGCTGTCACCCGGAACTACGAACTGATGTGCTTGGGGAACTTGGAGAAAGTCCGTGGGGCTGGAGTGCATTGTGAGGAGGAGAGTTCTATGCGATGAGTTTAGAGAGGTGATGGGGTTCAGATAAAGGAGAGCCATGTAGGGCATTTTAAGTTTCACAAATCCTACAGAGTGAGGCCTTTCCCCAAATGCAATCTTTATTTCTCATAGATCCCACAAGTATTATTGCTTCTTTCCTTTTCCTAAGGGCCTCTGCTTTTCCCTAATGGTCTATGCCTCTCTCCCTCCCTTTTCCTTCTCTCTTGTCTTCCTTCCTCCCTCCCTCCCTTCCTCCCCTTTCCTTCCTTGTTTATTTTTCTTTTTTTCTCAAGATACTCTTTTTTTCCCCAGTGATTTTTCTTATGAAACATGGCACCTTATCCTCAATTATAAATGCTCCTCCCATCTGTGAAGATGATGGACCCCTAGGATACCAATTTTTCTAAAAGCATTGCATTTCTTATTTATTTTTGAGTCACAAGAAGACATGGGCATTCAAATGTTTGCTGCAGGAATGACAGGAAAAGATGTTATCTCTTTCTGCACTTCAGGGCCATTCTCTGTGATTTCCAGCTGTTTCCTTTCTTCCTTGGCTCTTTTATGGCTTTAGGTGCACAACATAGATCAAATGTTCTCCTTGTGAACTTAGGTTCCATTTATCCTTTTTTATTCTTATTTTTTTTAAGTTGGCTTCTCCAGAGAAGCATACCTTTTTGCTCACTCTCCTCAGAAAGTCACCTTTTATCTCTGAACCTGCCAGAGGCAGCGTATCTTTGCTTGCTTACTACCTTGACTCTGTCTTTGTCTCCCTTTGGCACCCTTTCACCTCGGGGGCATGACAAATTGTATGCAACTGACTTTATATACATCCTCAATTGCTTACTTCTTTCTGTTAACTCTCTAACAGAGTACAAGGTGAGTGCAGAATCCTCCATCTACAGAACTGGAAAGGATTCCATTTAGTCCAGCGTTACTTGATAACTGAAGAAAAAATAGTGTTTTCCTCTTTGCCCCATATTTAAAAAGGAAGCACAACGCATAATTGTGCTGTTATTTTTCTCATGTGCATTTGCTGTAGGTGGTGTGATGTTATTGTAAATTTACCCTAGGTGTGCCATCACAGTGTCTTTCTCATCTTCTACTATCCAAAAGATACTTAAAATGCCACTTTTTCTATGAAAACTTTCTGAGTAACACCAGGCTTTTACTCTTTGGCCCTCTCTGAACTGCTTTATTCCTCATGGTTGATGTTACTTACTTGACATTAACCCGTACTGTCTAATACATACACTGTTTGTATTTATATTATTCTTGTTTCTTCTAGATTGATAACTCCTAGGGACATATTTTTTCTCTCTTTCTTTTTGTGCTCACCAAAACCCTTTAAAGCAATGCTTTTCTCAAAGTAAGGACTCAATAGTATATTAAAAATTTATATTATTATTGATATTATTTTTTAGATGGAGTCTCATTTTGTCACCCAGGCTGCAGTGCAGTGGTGTAATCTCAGCTTACTGCAACCTCTGCCTCATGGGTTCAAGCGATTCTCCTGTCTCAGCTTCCCAAGTAGTTGGGACTACAGGTGCCTGCCACCAGACCTAGGTAATTTTTGTATTTTTAGTAGAGACGGGGTTTCACTATGTTGGCCAGGCTGGTCTCGAACATCTGACCTCAAGTGATCCACCGGCCTCGGCTTCCCAAAGAGCTGGGATTATAGGCATGAGCCACCACCCCGACCCTGAATTATATTATTTAGCCTATTGGAAGCTTCGATGTTCCGTGTTTAGGTACAGTTCAGACGGACTCCTTTCTCTTTCTTTTTTGGGGAAAAATATTTATCACTGTTGACCCAGAGAAATTAACTTTGATCTCTTGTTTTATTTTCTATGTATTTACTTTTCTTGAAATATTTCCTAGGCAGTTGTTTCTCTTCATAACTAAATTAAATTAAATTAAATCAACTTATGTCTTCAACATTTTTCCTTTCTCTGAGTTAACTTTCCTCTTGCATACCATCACACACAAAGACAGCATTTGCAGCTCACGTGCCTTGATTTTCTGCAAATATCAATTTAATAATTGTTCCACCTTAACAAAAATATTTTTTATTGTATAGTATTTTTCATTCCGAATACAAAAGTGATAGATATTTCTTGTGAACAATTTAAAAAACATCACCCAGTAAAATAGCCCGATGTGCAATACAATTTCTTAGAGTTAATTATGGGGGGTGTGTGTGTGTGTGTGTGTGTGTTTGAGTTTATACTCTGTTTCTCTTCACAAATGTATAATATACAATCTGTTTTCTCACTCATTCTTTTCACGGCATTAAATTGTACTCTACTATAACATTTTTATTATATTGTTTGTGATATTACTGAAATAATGTGTTTTTAACTGGATTAAATATATAGAAAATATGTAAATAAGACAAAATAAAAATTGCTTATAACTAACTACCCAGAATAATCACTGTTTATAATTTCATCCATGCAACATATTGTGAACTGCATTACAGGTCATTATGTATTTTCTATTATGTCATTTTTAACATCGGTATAACATTCTTTTCTAAGTATATTGAGTGATTTTTAAAATCAAGTTTGATTATTAAATATTGGTTTCTAGTGTTTTTCTCTTACAATTCTGCAATTTGCCTCACCGAAGAAAATTTTTGTTTCACATTCCTCATTTCTTACTTAGGATAAATTCTCATCTTGAATTGAATATCTGGGCCAGGCTATGTGCTGCTAAATTGTCTTCCAGAAAGCAATACTTCCATTTACATGTCAATCAGGTATATGAGAGTCATCATTTGAGATCTTGATATTACAGAGTCTTTCATGTTTTTACTTTTAGTTTTTCCAAATTGATAGGCATCATAGGCTATTATATTATTTTTTAACTTTATATTTTCTGAAAACAATAATGACATTAAACTTTCCTAAAGGATTCTCTGCTGTGTTTCTTCTTCTGTAATTGTTCTCATTTGACTAAGGTATTAAAAGCTTTATTTTGGAGAGATACTTCAATATTAAAATTAGTAATGTTTATCATACAGATTGTAAATAGCTTTCCTGGTTTGCTATAGATTTGCTTTTTATATTTCTTTGTGGTGATTTTTGATATGCAAACATTTTATTTAGCCACTTATGGATTTATTGTTACATATGAACACAGAAAGGGTGTTCTGTGCCTGAGACTAGATAAACATTAACTATATTTTCTTTTAATTACATTTTTAATATTTAAATATTTACCAAATTTAGAAGTGAATGGAGTATTTGATATGAGGTAGGGAGATTTTGCTCTTCTCAGAATGGTCCCAACTGCGTTTTTTCTTAAATAATCTAATTCGTCACAGATTTGAAGTTTATTTTGTAGAATACTTACAGGCGCAAAATACTTCTTTTAGGTTTACATAGCTTTATTTGTTTTCTCCTTTACATTTGATTTATTTAACTTAATTCAACTTTCTTCATTTGATTCCTGGCTGTATTTATTTTTTCCTATCCAGGATATAGCTGCATCCTCATTTAGCATTTATATAAGGAAATCTTCCTTCTCCTGGCCTCCTGCCCACCCTTTGTTATCTTACCCTTAAGCTATATCATTTGATCCAAAATGTGAAGATATTTTGATTTTCTACCAAGGTAATCTTATGAGAATGTTGCATTCTGCGTGACTGTTATTTCAGCATCTCCTTAAGCTCTTACCTTTCCCTACATCCATCAAAGATGACTTTTCTGAAATTCATTTTCGGTTGCATCACTGTCCCACTTCCCTTGTAACCCTGAAACATGTTGGCTTCTTGTGAATCTCAGAGTTTTGTTTGGTTTTGGTGTCGGTTTTACCTTGGGCATCTTCTTTGCCTACACTGTGTGTCACTTTTACTGTCTTTGAGTCCAATGCATTGTGTACCATCTTGGGGACTCATGCAAGTTCAAGCTCCTGCCTTGTCCATGTTACATGCATTATCATCTCTTTCCTGACTTTATAGGTAACATAATTTCCTTGACATGTGTTTCATAGTAACTCAGTTCTCATTTGGGGCAGTTCGAGTGCTATATTTTTGTCAGCAGATTATTTATTCCCTTTGTGTCTCACCTGTTTTTTAAGTCTTTCATTTAAATATACCCCAATGTTATCATTGATCCGTTTACGTACCTAAGATGCTTTACTTTATCTCAGTTTCTACCTCATGTATGTCAATAGTCTTGTTCCTTCATCCTATGTAGCTCACCAGATTTCAGTTACTTTTTTTTCTTTCTTCAAGTATGTCTGCTTTTATTTTTTATACTCTTGAGACAGATAGACTTTTTGTTCTTTACACAGTTGTCCTTATTTTTCATCTCCCCCTTCAATAAATGATTTGCTTTTGCCTTTAGTTTCTTGTTTTTTTTCTTTTCATTTACTTGTTTTTCTGTATTATGAACTCTCATATTTCATATCTCAATTTCTTCATATTCAGTGCCTCTTGTCACCTTTGTATCTGAGGAGCATTATTTTGTTCTGTAATCCTTCACATATTCTTACATCGAAGTTAAATAATGTTCGCTGTAACAAATGATTCGCTTTCCCTTTTAGAACCACAGTAAATACTCTTTTTATATTCAGTTTTTAAAGTGATAGTCTGTCTGCTCTTCTATTTGTATTCCATATCCTTTTATTTTGCTTCAATTTTAATTTCATGGGTCTTTCATCTTTTGCCTTCCTTTATTATTTATGGATTCTGTATTTTCTTTTTTAAATGCTTGAAACACACTTGTTGTCCAATAGATTCTGAATATATTGTTTTCTTCTTACATACTAAATTATCTTTGTGATTTAAAAAATCATTTAGTTAATGAATATTAAAAAGTTGTTTATTGATCTATATACCAAGAACTCAAAGGATACAGAGGAAGTATTGAGGGAAGACCAAGAGGGGCTAGATCATCCAGGGAAGACTAGAAGAAATAAACATTTTAGCAAACCATAAAGGATTCATAGGCTTTGGATCACTTAAAAAGATGAGAAAATGCCAAGCACCAAAATCTTTCTCTTATGGTTCAGACAGAACAATTCAACTTTAGAGACAGACCAGACTGTAGTGATTCAAAGGCAGTCAGATGTTAACAATCACCAGCATATCAAGTCCCATTTATTTTCAGTGATGAGATACAGAAAAAAAGATAGATAAAAAAATGAACTGGAAAATGACTCTTAGAACTCTACATGAGGTGAGTTCCTATAAAGAATTGTAGTGATATGTCCCAAATGCTTAGAGGGCTACAACTTCCCTTCTGTTATCACCATTTTTCTTAATATATAAATTGTAGTTGCCGTATTTCCTCTTTTTAATCTATTATTTTTAATCCATCACTGATCAGTCTGTAAGTCAATGAATAGAATTCAGTAAACTGTACATGGTATAGTAGATATAAAAATGACTACTTTCAGGGAGATTTTAACCTCATGTAGATTCAAATAATTGAAACTCTAATTCTCAGTAGGTTGAGTATAAAATAAAGTGATAAAATAGAGGGTCAAGCTTTAAAGCCGCATGAATCCAGTAAATACAAAAATAAGTGATGATAGAATTAGTCAAGAAGTAATTATATAGGTACAAAAACAGAGCTGGACCTTGAAGGTTACAGATCAATAAAACAGAGGAGGTCTTAGCTGTTGAAGTTGGTGGTTAGTATTATGTTCATTTCAAAATGAGCATCAAATATTGAGCGTGTACTACATGCCAGGCTAAAGACTTTTAGACACTGAGATATAATCGTGAACAAGACAGACAATATTTGCTCAAATGAGGTTTACATGCCTTGGGGAGAGCCACTCAATAAAGAAAGAAACTGGTAAACAAAGGAGCTGATATTACGTAGTGGAAGGTCTGTGAAGAAACTAAATAGTGTGATGTGGCAGAGAGAGACTGGGAAAGGAAGCTAATTAGTTTGGGTAGTGAAGCGCTCCCTCTTAATGTGAAGTCAGTCACATAAAGATGTGAGTGAAGTATGTTCCAGACAAGGAGAGAAGCATATTGGTAGGGCTTAGGGCAGAAATGGGCTTGGATTTATTCTGAGAATGGAAAGAAGGTTCGTGGTTGAAGTGGAGAGTGGTAGGAAATGAGATCTGAGAGGCAGATTTGGGCAAACCATGCTGAACCTTGCTGGCCATGATGAGGTGCTTATTGGCAATTGGGAATATTTCTTCGTGAAGTGTTTGTTCAAACTTTTCTCCTGTTTGTTTTTAAGTGTGGCTTTTAAATAATTATCCAGTTTGAGGTTCAAGTATCTTCTTAAATCTTAAGCTGGATGTCTTTTACCAGTTTTATAAAATTTTATCAGGCACAGTTTCTTTGAATATTGTTTCTTTCTAATTAAATTAAATTAAATTCTTTCTAATTAAATTTCCTCTGTCCTGGAACTATGAGTACATCTCTGTTAGACCTATTTACCCTGTCTATTAAACACTTTTCTATATTTTCTACCCTCTTACATTTTGTACTGTAATTTCTTTTTATCAAATTTTTAATTGATTTTATTAGTCCTGCATCCTTTCTGCTATTTTATTTATTGCATTTTTTTCATTTGTGTGATTTTTCTCAACTGATTATTTTACTTATGGATTTTAGTTCTCCATTGAACTTCTCCAATTTTTTTCCAATTTTCCTGAACCATATTAAATAGCTACTTTAATATATATTTGCTTAAATATATATAGTTATTTAAAAGTCCATATATGATAACTCTAATATCTAGATTTCCTGTGGGTCTATATATGTTTTCTGTTTATTTTTCTAATGTATAGTCATTTAGCCTACTCCTTGGTGTGCTTGGTCATTTTTATTGAATAGTGGATATGTTATGTTGACAATTTAAAAATCTCCAGGTAACACTTTCCTCCTCTGAAGAGCATTTAATTTTTTTATTCAAGTGAAGAGAAGGCAATCAGACCATGTTTAGTCAAGTTAAGTCCCTTTAGAGTTTGCCTTATTAGAGTTCAGCCCTTTAAAGTTTTTCACTGAACGTCTGCGCTGCCTACCATACCACCTTTCATGAGTGCACCTTGGACTCCATTTTCACATTGGGAAATTGCTGATATTTGTTGATTTTTAGTCTCTTACAGTTGTTTGTTGCTTTATTTTTTTGGAAACTGTCCTTGTGTATATGAAATTTGGAAGCCAACAAATGCTTCTAAGGGCAACTTCATATAGATTGTTTGTTTCACTTATCTGTGGTTCTCTCTTTTTTCATCATGTTGAATTCTCAAAATCTGTCTATTTTACAGCTCTTAATTTTTTTCTCCGAGGTCAGTGAGATGGTTCCAAACTATTAGGCAACTTTTTTTTTTTTTCTGGTATGTCCCTGCGACCAGCACTTCAAAGTTAGAAATGCTTCTGAAGCTCTTATTCACCTCTATTAATTTCCCTTTTCTCTGGAATTTTGACTGTCTTTTGCTACTCTTTGATATCTTCAAAAAGCTGTTTTGTGTTTTGTTTTGTTCCAATGGGTGTATTAGTCTCAAAGTAGCTACTTCACCATACCTACGAGAAAAGACCCCTCTTTAACGTTTAAAATAAGAGTATTATCTACACTACTTAGTATTCTACCATATTTGACACTGGACTCCTAAAGTACTTAGAGTACAGACATATATCTATGTGACCAAGAGAGCTCATCACACAGAACACTTACCTGCAGAACAGGAGAGGAATCTGCCCTAAACACCAACTCCTGCTTTTCGCCTTATACTGATAGGAAACTCGTTCGGGTCAGTATTATGAAGGCCATTTGTTTACATATTAGTCACAAAATATGTAATCATTTAGGTTCATTGTCAAAGCAGATAGTTGTACATTAAAGCTGTTGTTTGACGACAGGGGATGGATATATACATCCCTCTTCAAATATTTACTTTATAGGATAGGATGATATAAAATAGATTATCTAATTAATATGAGACACCTGAAAATTCCAAGGAAGCAACAGCATGGACAATGGCCTGGAGGATAGAGTTTTGCACATTTATGGAGTCCAGAGAAGTCCAATATGTTTGAGGAGTAGAATGTTGAAAGAGGCAGCAGAAGCAATTAATAGAGGTCAGGGATTTGTAAGCCATTTTGAAGAGATTGGACTTTGACATCAAGCCAATGGGAAACCATTTAAACTTGTTCAATCAAGATTTAAATTTGAAAATGATTCCTGTGTTTCTATGTAATAAATGAAATAGAACAGGAAAGAAAAAAGGAGACAATTTAGGAAGCTATTAACGGTAGTTTGGTTTATGGTGACATCAGCATAGATAGTAAAAAATGATTGTATTCAGAACCTGCTTTGGAGGCATAAATGGCTTGGTAATTGACAGTGGGTGAACGGGAGGGATGACACTCCTATTGTGGCCTGGGCAATAGGAGGTTGCAGGGGGAAATCCATCACCGAAACAGAAGAAACTAAGGCAGAAGTATGCTTTCAAGAGACAATGATAAATTCAGTTTTCAGCAGGCTGGGTTTTAGGCACCTCTGAGATATTCAAGTCAGGATGTCTAGCAATCAATTAGGTATACTTTTGTGGTTGGGAGAAAGACCGGGATTATGGATACAGATTTAGAGTCATCATCATAGAGATGCTAACTGAAGCCATAGAGGGAGACAGGAGTGTTTCTGGCAGTGCAGGGGAGTTAAGGTGGAGAAATAAAGAGAGACAAAACTCTGAGAAATGCCCACATTGTGGGCATGATTATTTTTGAAGGGTAAAAAGCAAAAAAGAGTAAGAAAGAGTGAGAGTGAAGAGGTGTCAAGACTGCAGCATGATGGATGCTGAGAGCAGAGAGTCTCAGGAAGAAGGTGCTGTCTCAAGTTTCCAAAGCTGGAATGTGTCAAGAAGTGTCAGAAACTGTGAAGGGTCGAAGATTTTACCTACTTGCAAGTTAATAGATTATTCAGTCACAATTTCAAGGATACTAACCAAAGACATGAGACTCTGGAACCAGAGCCAAAGGATTGTATTATCTGTGGCTGAGCAGGCTCAAACAGCACAGGGTCAGTAAAGAGTGGGCCTCGGTGAGTGTGGCATACACAGAGAGCTTGCATCACATCTCTAAAGCTGCAGATTTAGGAAATCCTAGTCTTTCGTATTTTTCTGCAAGCAAAGATGCTCATATTTGCCTGAGAGGGGGACATCTTCATTATATGGGACAGCAAATAATGGGTCCTCTCTCAAAGGAGTCCTTATGTTCCAAGAAGATACCATGTACAAAAATCCTTGAAAATACATTCCAGAACAAAAGGCTATCAGTGTCTTTGCTTTCATGATGTGCAAAAATGTGTGGGATCCCTGGAGAATTACCTCCCAAGGGAAGGATAAAAATAATCACAACACAAACTAATGTATATTCAACGTATATTTTGTGCCATACACTGCATTAATTACATTTTCTCTAAATAACATGTCAAAACAATTCGATTAGGTAAGTTGTTTTATTATTTTCACTTTACAGATAAAATCTAATACTAAAAGATTAACAAATTTGCCCATAATCACAGAGGTAACAAGTGGTGAAGCCATTATCTGAACTTGGATACTTTGACTTCTAATATCTATCATGTCCTGACTCATGTCAGGACATATGTTTAAGCAAAAAGCATATAAGGCACGTTCATTGGCTGCAAAATAATGGTCAGTGATGACCACACTGAAAGTCATTTCAGTGCAGTAATAGGAGCAGGATCCAGATTGGAGTAAAGTGCAGAATGATTGGGAGCAGCATGAACTGAGATAGGGAGCATAAAAAACCTCATTTAAAACCTTTGATTGTGTAGATAGGGTAGCAACAAAACAATCAAGAAAGGGTTTTTTTAAAAAGTATATGGAAACATTTTTGTCTACTTATGCCTGGGAATGTCAATTAAGAAAGGAAAAAGGTAACCTGGGGTGCAGAAGAAGGTTATTGACAATATTGCAAGAGACAAGGCCAAATAAAATAGAGTGGCGTGCACACATGGGGAGATGGGTGAGCCACCTCCTCTGTGATTATGGGCAGGTTTTGTAGCTGTGGTGGGGTTGGGTAGCTCCTATTTAATGGCTTATCTTTGATCTGTGAGGTGGAAGGTGAGGTTTCCTGCTGAGGTTAAAATGCAGGTGGCTGGAGGAAGTGGTCTAAATTTTCAGAACAGAGTAGCTTTCTGTGAAGGACAGATAGGCAAGGAGTTTAATGTGAGTTTCTTTAGCAGTACTCCAGTGCTAATTTGCCAGAAGTAGAAGAATAGGGGAGATCAGGATATGGAAACAAAGTGTAGTTGATGTGAATGGGCCATGAAATCAAAGCTGGACAGGAAACTAAGTGAAGAAAGAAGTGAAGGTGGTAGAAAGCATGTAGATAAGAAAAAAGCGAAGGGTGGTCCATGAACTTTATTTTTCATTTAAAAAAATATTTAATATTTAATATTACTTAAAATGGTGGGTGATGTGTGAAGGTATCCCAACATGATCATGCAATGGCATAATCATGACTCACTGCAGCCTTGTCCTCTTGGGCTCAAGAGATCCTCCCACCTTAGCCTCCAGTGTAGCTGAGACTATAGGCGTGTGTAACCACACCCAGCTAATTTTTGATTTTTTGTAGAGACAGGATCTGGCTATGTTGCCCGGGCTGGTTTCAAGCTTCTGGACACAAACAATCCTCCGCATTGGCCTCCCAAATTGCTGGAATTACAAGTGTGAGCCACTGGACCAGCAGGGCTCTACATTTTGGTAAGGTAAACACTGGCGTGGTGAAGTAATTGAGTGCCCTTTTTTAACAATTAAATTATGTTTCATTTTGGCATCAAATACCATAATCTCTGTCTCTTTACATCATGTCAAGCATCTATGACCACAGACATGAGAATTTGAGAATTAAACTCCTGAATCTTTTTTTCTTACTGAACAGATGTTGACAGTGGGCGGTGCCTACCACAGGCAAAGATAAGGCACCATGTGAGGTTGCCAGGAAGAAAACTGCAGCTAGGACAGACCACCTAAGTTGTGGGAAGCTCTCTGCTAAAGGAAGGAAGGTTTCCGAGGAGAATAAAATATGTGTTCTCAGGGAGTATTAAAGTACTAGTGTTGGAAAACAGTGAAGCACACCTGCTTTCAGGATTGGCATGAAATCCAATGTTGATATTGATAAAGTTTCTATGGAAATGAGGTTTGTTTTCATTTGCCCTTACCCTCCTCTTCTGTGCTTCTTTTCATGTCTTTGCAACTACCTTCCTTAGGTACCTGTCTTAACCCCATGGTTGTATTGCTTTTTAGCTAAAACGTAAGAGAGGATACTTGACAGGCTTTCTCTACAGCATTTGATTATAGGGTGAATACATCCTCTTGAAATTTGCTGTTATAATTTCCCTCACCTGCTGTTGTTCTACATTTTAAATGGTTCTTTTTCAATCTCCTTAATGACCTTCTCTTTCTCTACTTACCTTGTGAGATCTGGTGTGCCCACCTTGATCACTAATCATTATAGAAGATTGCTAATTGCTTACTTGTATCTATTGCTTTCCTGTATGCTAGTTGCATATTCATTTTCCTCTTCCTCCTTAATAACAGAACTTCTGTGTTCATCTGGATTCATTGTTCAACAGGCTTAGATGTTCTCTCTTCCAGCTAGATGTGACCACGTTGCAAGGGTAGCCAACTATCCTGATTTGCCTAAAAGTGAGGAATTTTCTGTGATGTGAGACTTTCAGTAATAAAACTGGAAAAATCCCAGGCAAACCTAAATGAATTGGTCACCTTACATGTGACTAACATCTAGCTTATATGTGAAGGAAGAGGAGTGTGGGTGTAGATTTCTCTTTTTTAAAATACATTTTATTGTGTACAGTGGATTCTTGAATAACGTGGGAGTTAGGGACACCTGGTTCTTGAATTTCCCTTCTTTATATCTCGCATCCAATTTATGGTCAATCCTTCTTAATAATATATATAAAATTTGACCTTTTAACTCTGAACTTATATTGGTTTAGCTCCTCATGATGTCTGTCTTGGATCAATAAATTGTCTCAAATATTTATAAAGTATATAGTGTTATTAATAGTGACATCCAGAATTATATTTTTGAGCACATCTCTGATCATGCGCCTTCCTAAATTAAAATCTCTGTTATTGCCTTCAAGGTATAATATAAAATCAATAGCTAAGCCTATGACATGCTTCAGAGTTGGTCTGCTCTAGCTCTGCGGCATCATCTTGTGCCAATCCCTCATCACGTGGATACTAGCACTGAACAGTTCTAGTCCGCAGAGATGACTAGTACTGTTCTCTTGTACAGGACAAACACACTGGCTTTTAAGTATGCCGGGGACTCCCTCAGTGCAGGGCCATTGCACATGCAGCTTCTTCTGTTTGGAACATCCTCTTCCCCACTGTGATCAAAGGCTAAAACAGAGGTTTCCAAAATTTCTTGGCTCATGACACCGTTAGGGTCTCAGTAATTTCTCACAGTTGTCCATCGGTGCTCATACATATTAATGTACTAACAACTCAGTTGCCATTTAAAAAGAAATATACTTATGTTGAAAAAATACTTTATATTTCTTTCTTAAATAATCACCATTACTTATCAATGAGATATGTTCTTCTGTTGGGTGTTACAGAATTTCTCAAAGTTTAGTATTGGATTGGATTGGGCCTCGTCACCCTCATTTCTCATTCCACAATGATTTTTGCATGGTAACAGCTTTTCATCTAGAAACCACAGAAAATCCAGCTCTGCAAAGATACTGCATCATCAAAAGAAATACACTATAATCCAGTGTTAAAACTGTGAACTCCCTTGAGGTCATATGCTGCCTGACATTGCTCTCTTTTCCTAGCAATTTAAAAGTATCTCATGATTATCCAAAGAGTTTCTGCGTGCCCTGGAATACCTTGACACATTGTTTGGGAACCAGGATGCTAAAAGAATGGCACTGAAAATAGTACCATAGGAATGTATTAGGTCATTAAAACTATTGTTTCACAAAGACCTGTACTTATTGTTATATTCAAGACATGGTAATTGTAAGTTACTGTGAGCTAAGAGTCTTTTTAAGATTCATCTTAGACTTTCTTGTAAGTCTAAAACTTTCTACATTATATGGTATTTGAGTTTAAAGGATGGATTGTATATGTCAGATTAGTGAGGAAGACTAAAGTTAAGGCTAAAAATATAGACAAAAAAATTCCTCCCTTATCTGACTATATGGCACTGTAATGAATATTGAAGTGTACCACCTAGATTGCCCCCTCAAGTTAGAAACATGCATTCATCAGATGCTGGGAGTATTGACTGCTGATAGATGGTGGGAATTGCACTTGGTCAAAACGAGCTGTTTTGCACAAAATTATGTTTTTTCTCTGGAGGCACCCTATGTCTGACGACTATTAAATATGGCAGTACAAAGACCCAGTTTCCTTGCCTAAATTGGGACATCTCTGAGAAGCCATTGCTTCTCCACAGCTCCCCAAGGACCTGGCTTGCACCTCTGTTAAACTGTATCACAGTTCGTTCTCTTCCTCTGCCTAATCTTGCTTACCCCATTTACTCTCAGATTTTGTTCCCAAGAGTGCTCCTCAGTAAACTTGTTGCTCACAAATCTCTACCTTACCGTGGTGATAGAGTGCCTTACCTAAGGCAAAATCATATCGAGTGTCTTCTACTTAAGTGCTATATTACTTATGAATATACCCTGCTGTATTGTTTTTGGGTTGGTAGTTTACTTGAGTTTATACTGCCCTATTAAGAAGTCATTACACTGTCTTAAGTACAAACTCTTAAAAACAATACATTGAACTATGTCTTAATGCCACAATATGTTTTTCAAAAGTTTCTTTTTCATAGTATAATACGACAAAAATTTTTTGAAAAAAGAGTATGACATTTAGCTTCTGACACACCTCCCCTCCCAATAAAATTAACACATTCATTTCAAGATATGGGAAAATCTTGTATTTCTAGGAATTGTGGTTAACATATTTTAACATTTAAAGATAATAATTGTAAAGTTCTTAATTGTTTCCAGTGAAAAAATTGTCTTCACTATATTTTCCTGCATGCAAATACATGCATAAATAAGAATATAACAAGTTTTTGTTTCTCATTTTATTCTCCCCAGGGACATAAAACAATGACTTTACTAAAATGATGCAACGCAATCTTCTGAGAAGTTGAATGTATGTAATTTCAGGATTTTAAATTTTTGGCATGTTGATTTTTTAAATGATTAAACCATCAGGAATGTGGTAAATAGCAAAGGGCTTCACAATCCCAGTCACTGTAGAAAAAGAGCCAGCAGAAAGCTTGGCAGTGGTGTGCCATGTGGAGAAAGGCAGAGAGTTGGATCCAGTCTTGGAACTGCATGATTCAGGGTGGAGGAGCATCAGTCATTAGTGGGGTATTATCTGGCAATTCTGGAGGGATCTTGAGTCATTTTGCAATAAGTTCCAAGCACACACAACACAATTCTTAGGGAGTTAGTGCTCTGACATGAGTCTGGCATTTTTGGGTGGGTGCATATCATGAGCAAAAAGGAAAGATGATCCTGGATCCACAAAACATATTTTTAAACTGTATGTTTGCGATTTATTTTTAGAATGCTTGTGGAAAGAGAAAAAAAAGTTGCTCAGATTACTCATTCAAGGGTAAAGTAACTTTAGAAAAATTGACAGTATAACTGTTTCAATTTTATCTGTATTTGAGTCAATTTTAGAATAACCACATTCAAGATAATAGTTGAAAGATAACTGTCACAAAAATTTTAATCCGTGATTTATTTTTGTCAAAAGATGGTGTTCATGTATCTGTTAAGATTATTTAGGGAGATGTAAAGGAAAAAATAAAATCATTCTTTCCATGAATCCGAAGGTATGAAACCTAGGGCTGTGGAATCATGGCAATATACTTGCATTTTACCATATTGCATTTGAAATGTAAACAACTTCATTTAAAAGATATGCTCCTGGAAATGTATTATTAAACAGCAGGCTCTCACAAGAGAGTTAACATGCCAAATTAAATCACTTGTAAATAAATGTAAGATTCTGCAACAATTTCACTATCTTCCATTTCAACAACAAAGCTGGAATGAAAGTATCAGAAGGACAAAAAAGGAAATACTAAAACGATACATCAAAGGCATGATTTATATGCTAGTTGGAAACTCAGAATTTATTTATCTATTTATTTATTTATTTATTTATTTTTATATTATTTTACTTTAAGTTCTTTATACACGTGCTGAACATACAGGTTAGTTACATAGGTATACATGTGCCATGGTGGTTTGCTGCACCTATCAACCTGTCATCTAGGTTTTAATTCCTGCATGAATTAGGTATTTGTCCTAATGCTAACCCTCCCCTTTCCCCCAACTTCCCTACAGGCCCGGATGTGTGATGTTCCCCTCCCTGTGTCCATGTGTTTTCATTGTTCAGCTCTCACTTATGAGTGAGAACATGTGGTGTTTGGTTTTTCTGTTCCTATGTTAATTTGCTGATAATGATGGTTTCTAGCTTCATCCATGTCCTGACAAAGGACATGAACTAATCCTTTTTTATGGCTGCATAGTATTCCATGGTGTATATGTGCCACATTTCTTAATCCAGTCTACCATTGATGGGCATTTGGGCTGGAGCCAAGTCTTTCATATTGTAAACAGTGCTGCAATAAACATAGGTGTGCATGTGTCTTTATATCAGAAGGATTTATAATCCTTTGGGTATATACCCAGTTATGGGATTACTGGGTCAAATGGTATTTCTGGTTCTAGATCATTGAGGAATCGCCACACTGCCTTCCACAATGGTTGAACTAATTTACATTCCCACCAACAGGGTAAATGCATTCCTATTTCTTCACAGCCTTGCCAGCATCTGTTGTTTCCAGACTTTTTAATAATTGCCATTCTAACTGGCGTGAGATCGTATCTCATTGTGGTTTTGATTTTCATTTCTCTAATAACCTGTCATGTTGAGCTTTTTTTCATATGTTTGTTGGCTGCATAAATATCTTCTTTTGAGAAGTGTATATTAATATCTTTTGTCCACTTTTTGATGGGGTGGTTTTTTTATTGCAAATTTGTTTACGTTTCTTGTAGATATTCCTTGTGAACATTAGACCTCTGTCAGATGGATAGATTGAAAAATTTTTCTCCCATTTTGTAGATTGCCTGTTCACTCTGATGATAGTTTCTTTTGCTGAGCAGAAGCTGTTTAGTTTAATTAGATCCCGTTTGTCAATTTTGGCTTTTGATGCAATTGCTTTTGATATTTTAGTCATGAAGTCTTTGCCCATGCTTATGTCCTGAATGATATTGTCTAGGTTTTCTTCTAGGGTTTTTATGGCTTTAGGTTTTGCATTTAAGTCTTTAATCCATCTTGAGTTAATTTGTATATAAGGTCTAAGTAAGGGGTCCAGTTTCTGTTTTCTGCATATGGCTAGCCAGTTTTCCCAGAACCATTTATTAAATAAGGAATTCTTTCCCCACTGCTTGTTTTTGTCAGGTTTGAAGAAGATCAGATGGTTGTAAATTTGTGGTGTATTTCTTAAGCCTCTGTTCTATTCCTTTGGTCTATAGATCTGTTTTGGTACCAGTACCATGCTCTTTTGGTTACTGTAGCCTTGTAGTGTAGTTTGAAGTGAGGTAATGTGATGCCTCTAGCTTTGTTCTTTTTGCTTAGGATTGTTTGGCTTTACAGGCTCTTTTTGGTTTCATATGAAATTTAAAGTAGTTGAATCTAAAAATTAATTTGGGCAGTATGGCCATTTGCATGATATTGATTTTTCCTGTCCATGAGCATGGATTTTTTTTTTCCATTTGTTTGTGTCTTTTCTTATTTCCTTGAGCAGTAGTTTGCAGTTTTTCTTGAAGGGGTCTTTCATATCCTTTGTAAGTTGTATTCCTAGGTAGAGATAGTTTATTGTTTTTTTTTCTTTTTGTAGCAATTGTGAATAGGAGTTCATTCATGATTTGGCTCTCTACTTGTCTATTATTGGTGTATAGGAATTTTTGTGATTTTTGCACATTAATTTTGTATCCTGAGACTTTGCTGAAGTTATTTATCAGCTTAAGGAGTTTTTGGGCTGGGACGATGGGGTTTTCTAAATATACAATCATGTCATCTGCAAACAGAGACAATTTGACTTCCTCGTTTTATATTTGTATACCCTTTATTTCTTTCTCTTGCCTGATTGCTCTGGCCAGAACTTCCAATACTATGTTGAATAGGAGTGGTAAGAGAGGGCATCCTTGTCTTGTGCCGGTTTCCAAAGGGAATGCTTCCAGCTTTTGCCCATTCAGTATGATATTGGCTATGAAACTCAGAATTTCGTTGTTTTGCTAGGTAATCATGAAGATTGTACCGTCTATGTCTGCATAAGATGTGCCACTTAGCATCTCCACTAACAATATTGAGCATCTACTGTGCACCTGGCACTGTAATAAGTATTTTACATTCAGGATTTTACTTTATCCTTACAAAGCTTTAGGAAGTATTATTCTTATCAAATCCATGTCATAGAGGAGAAAAGTGAAGCTAGTGATGACCTCATCAAGGTTAGTGATGGCAAACAGTGGGGGCCAATATTTGAATCTAATTCCAAATCTCACTGTCTTAACCACTATGCTATAATAACAGCTCTGTAAATATTTTGTTTAAAATTTGAATCTCAGTTTATGGAATATATTATTTTAACTTTTTCGTTGTTAATCCTGTGTGTAGTTAATTACTTTTCATAAACACATTTGAAAGGGTAGCATATGTCCTAGAGTCCTACATCTTTGAACAGAATGCCAATAATGCCACCCACCAGTGGTGTCATCTTGGACAGACTTCTTTATCTGGAAAATAATAGTGCTTACTTTAAGGACTGTTGTGAGAAATAGAAATAATACATTTATAGTGTTTATATCCAGTAAGTACTCAGTATATGGAAATAGTTATTTTCAGCAAGGATCTAACAAAATGTAATTGTTATTCTACAGGCAAACTCTAGGTCCTCAGTAAGAAGAGCAAGTTCTGTGCGGAAAATTACTAGGCAAACATTCATCCTTCAAGTAAAATTAGAACACATATTTCTGTATAGGCATGTTCAACCCCCCCAAAATTAATTAAATATATAACTTCAGAATTATCTCTGTAAAGATGATTTTAAGTTGCAAAATAATTCTTTACTGAAAAATTCACCAAATGATACATTTTGAAGTTTCAATTTGTTTTAATGCATTCATAATGTAATACAAGTGACATGTTTTGTAAAGTAATTACATAAAATGAGATGAAAGTTAAAATGATTATTCCAAATCATCAAATCCCAGTACTTTCATTACCAAATCAAGATTATTTCCAGCTTTACGGTATTAATTATTCTGCATATTTCTTTTATACATAGAGTTCTAAATTAGTTTATTTCCTGAGAAAAGGCCTGTGACAAATCATATCTGAATCAAATCTTACTGAATTTAAATAATTATCCTGGAAATGACTGCACAACAAACTTGTTAAGTGAAGGCTAGACATACAATTGAGGTAGTCAGGTTGTTTTGTGTATTTTCTATTTTGAATAGTATTAGATTTAATTTAAACCCATATATGTATTCCCAAATACCTAATGATGGCTATTTCCTGTGAGATTTTTTTTCAAGTACAATTTAAATTTGAAAGTTCCCCAAAGTCATAACACAAATCTATGTTAAAAAATCTTGAGTCCCCTGGTGAATTTACTTTAACATGTCACCTCCTGCATTTTATTACATGGATTAGTCTTTAAAAATGAAGAACAGCTGGCATTTGCCTGCTGTATAGCATCCTCCCATCCTCTTCTTCAGGCTAAATAACCCCAATTCCCTCAGCTTCTCATTCTAAATCCTATTTTCTAGCATTTAAATCACTCTGCTGATCAACCTGGCCCTCTTCAAATTTACTCACCTCTCTGTTATGCTAAGCAGTCATAATTCATTAACTAGTTTTCAATCAGTAATAAAGCAACTGTCACTCAATATGTTCCCTGCTGTATAGGAAATGACCCAATAGAAGAAAGGCCACTCACACATACAAACAGAGTTGTATCCAACTATGCTTTGGATGTACATATTTGCTTATATTCTTATGTATCAACTTAAAGATTTGTGTATCATGCACTATATGCCAAGCCTATGCTACTGTTTATCAGACTCTTATTGGCATCTGAAATGTTCCTTGGCTGATGATGATGGTGACATAGGGGTGAGTAATACAGACTTTTTCAGGTGCTTATATTCCAGTATGGGATTCACATACTAAGTAAATACAAATAAAATGTAATTATTATAAAAACTAAAATATTAACAGTGCTAAGAAGAAAATTAAAGTACTTAAAAATAGAAGCAAGTTTAGGCACAGGGCATGTAATAATAAATAAGAAGTCAAGGGTGTTCGTATTGACTGGGAGATAAAAGTTTGAATCTATAATAATATAATAAAGACCCTGATAAAACCTAATGTTTATTGAAAGCTTACTAGGTAATCATGTATTATATCAACAATGGCATATGCATTATCTCATCTGATTATCACAAAAATTTTACAAAACAAATATTATTACTAGTCCCATTTTTCTAATGCTAAGACTGAGGCTTAAACAATTTTGCAACTTTCTAAAGTCATCCAATGATTGATTGGCAAGACCTGAAGCAAAACCAGGTTTTTTATGACTCCAGAGTTTAATTTCTTATCCTCTATTAGGTCAATTATGTTAATATATACTACATATTACATATATATACACACACACACATATATATATACATATATATATTATATATATACACACACACACACACATATACACAACTACATATTCAGGAACAAGGCCATATTGAGATACTTAGTTGCTCCAGTCATAGACATAATTTGGGGTCCTTAGAAAGGTTAATAATTTGGTATTCTGTCAAATTGATAGTCTAAAGACATTAGTTTAACATTTATTTGTGGGACAGGTTAAATGCTGTTAGGATAAGAGTGGAAAACAAAATTCTCTGCTTTTTCTGTAATTCTGAGAAACAATATTCAACAAAACAAAAGCTTTGTCTTCCTATGACAAAACCCACTCTTCCCAGAAGGATATTTTGTGATGTTTTTATTACTCAAGCATTTACTTGGGGTTCTCAACCCATAACCCATAACTACATTCCCAGTAGTTTTTCACAATATTCCTTCCAACACTGTTAGCACTCTCCTGGGATTTTGTAAACAAGACTTTCATGTTCAGGAATGATATAAGCTTAATATACCTTTTTTTTTTTTTTTTTTTTAGCAGTATCTGTTGATACGGACAATGTGACTAGGTGCTCTTCTTAACCCAGAAACTTCAGAAACCAGTGTTTGTTTGCATTAGGTGCAAACAAGGGCAGAAACAAAGGGCCTAAAATCTTGAATCTGATGAAGTCTTCTATTTACTCAGTGTATCTGAATCCCATGGCATAGATTCCAATGCCCTGGAGAATTAAAAAGAAACATGGAGAAAAATTCACGCTTTTGTCTCTAGGCTGCCCAAGCTCTTAGTTAGATTATACACACACTAATCATGAAATTATTCACAAGTGGGTGTTTTTTTTAAAGTTATGAAACTGTAGCCTAAACATAATGATCCAGTTAATTTATCACTCTAGTGTGTTTGACATAAGGCTTATGTAAAGAAATATGTATTCTGGAGAACTACTCTAAGATAATTTCTCCCATTTGCCATTGATGATTGCATTTAAATAATGGAAAATGACAAGTTTAAGTAAAGGCCAGAAGCTACCACAATCCCCCACTTACTAGTTCACCCTCACAGGTCACTGACTTCATTCAACTTTCACTTTATCTCTCTTGCCTCTTAATTGTCTTTAGAAGGACCTGCCCTCTTTACATAATTGCTGCTACAGCCTTCTCTCTCCCATCCAGATCCCTTTCTTCCCTCATCCATCATAGCACAGCTTCCATCATAGCATCTCCTCATCCACACACTTTCCTCCACACACTGTGAGAGATGAGCTTTATTTGAAAGAAAAGGTGATGCTTCTCTTTTACATGATGGCTCTCAATGAAAATGCTCTCCTCTCATTCTGCTCCTAGTCTTGCTTCTATTCCCAGGAATGATGACCCTTTTTGGATACTCTGTGTTCATAAATCAGGCTTGGCTTATTTAGGAATAGTGGCCCTCTTCTGGCTAAGGTTATGATATTCTGCTCTCTTTCTGTAGGAGACAGAGTTAGGCTCATTATGTTGAAATAATGTTTGCTCCTTAAAAGTTCTCACGTAGAACCTTGAGCTCTTCAGGGAAAAGATACTGTATAAATCCAATAAAGAATGAATACATGCATAATAAAAGGCTGGTCCATGCTGAGTATAGGGAGAACTTTTTGTTGCTGCTATTCAAGAGGCAAGAGACACTGTAAGTTACAATTTTCCAAAAGCATAGCAGCTTATTAAAAGAAACAAGATTATCAGATATTTCCCTTCTCTCCTGAGAATAAATGAAGAAGAAATGGGCTTAAATTGCAGAAGAAGGAATTTGGGTTAGATACAGTTTGTTTCTATGGGGCTATTACATTTAAGTATCTCTGGTTGGTATGCCAGGGTCATTAAAAATGAGCTGAAGAACAAATGGACCAGCAAATAATGAGAATCCTAATTTCCACAAACTGATTTCCATGCCATGAAAATATTCTTCATTTGCTGTATGACTTTGTGGATGGGATAAACACAGCCAGGTCAAATTGATAGTGTCATTCCTGACTCACGAGATGAGGTCACGTTGTGCTACAAACACAAGTTTGGAGATCAGCAAACAAACAAAAAAAACCAACACACAAACAAACACAGTCAATGTATTCTAGACTTACTTAAACTTTGTGAACTTTGGCAACATATTTGCCCTCTCAAAACCTCAGCTGTCTTAACTCCAAGCTGGGGAAATATCTCCTACCTACTAAGATTATTAAGCAATTTAAAAAAGAATATCTCTAAAATGCACAGCATGGTGGTTAACATATATCCAGTCCCTATAACTGAAGCCAACATGTAAAAGAATATCTTCAATAAACAATTCATAAAATGGAATGCAAATAGTCAGACTGGAAGATCTAATAGCCCAGGCCATCACAGAGTGACTACATGTGCTGATAGCTGTGGAAATGCAGTTCTTTAAAATCTTTTCCTGGAGTTTGAATATAGATGAACTGTCAAAAATATTTCTCAAGAATATTTGCTATCTTCTTCCATATTTTGATGCTAGCGTGTGACTTCTTCTGGTTTCATATTCATCATCAATCATCCCTGGTTGAATTTAGAACCAATAGGAGTGAGATTTGTGATTAAACATTTATCCAGATATCCTTTTATAAACATTCAAAATAAAGAAACAAAAAGTCACAAACACACCAAGACAAAATAAGAACAAAGAGAGGAGCTAACAAAAGAAGTCAATCTTCTAGAAACCGAAAAACAGATGATGCATGCTGAGAGTCAACAGACACGAGAAATCTTATGTTGTTGGGGATAAGGTGGAAGTTGGAAACAATCAAGTTTCCTTTGCTGAAGCAGAAAACTCCAGAAGACTCTCTTAAATTTGAGTGACCAGTTACCTGCATGAGCAGGTGTACAAGTTGAGGCTGGAACAGGGACATGTGATATGTCTTTAAATTTCCAGATCCCCCTTCCTAGCTTCCCATAGTCAGGTGATTCTGTCTTTCCCAATGGCAGAAACCTGAAGTTTTACTGTCCAGAAAGGTAAAATTACAAGTGTTTTGCACTTGAGGCACTCGACCCATTAGAGAGTGGAGGTGAGACTTGCTATTAAAAGCAAGAGGTTTATTTTATTTTAATCAATTGGAAGAGTATTTTAGTAATTAGATAAAATAAACATGGAGATTTACTCTTGCAGGCAACCTTAAGATATTTTTTTCTTTCTTTTAGAACGACGAAAAAAATCAGACGCTTGAAGTGCAAAAACATTAAATTTTCCATCTAAGGCCATCCCTTCGTTACTATGAGCAAGAGCCCTGACATTGGTATTTTAACAAGATCCTCACGAGATACTGAGGCATAACCTTTACAGGAGGAATAGAACACCAGTGGCCAATACTTAGCTAAGCAACTTAGGAAAATTCAGACAGGAGTAACTTGGGAGGATATCCCAGGATTCACGAGAAGAGACAGGAGGTCTCTTAAATTTTATGTTTGCCAAATTGTCTTGCAGAATTTGAAAACCTTCTAGTAATTCTTCAGAAGTCTTATAATAACCTATATCAGCCAAGAAGATTTAGAGAAATAGAACATCCCTTACCAAGAATTGTTATGAGATCTTCTCTTTTTATCTTCTTCTTTTTTTTAAGCTGAAATGTCCCTTCTAAAGATATTTTACAAATCTCAAGTTTACCTTTGTTATTTCTGCTACACTTCATACAGTACGTCAATCAGTCAGTTAATCAGTCAACAAAGATCATTAAATTCCTTCTCTTTGCTAGGCTGTAATAGGTGTTGCTGAACAAGAAAAATGAGTGATACTTGATCCTTCTCCACAAAGAAATCAGAGTCTAGTGGAAGCAGATAGATAAGATACTGATTTAGAGAATGTGACATGTAGTTTGATAGAAATAGGGAGAAACAGGCTGGGCGCGGTGGCTCACACCTATAATCCCAGAACTTTGGGAGGCCGAGGAGAGTGGATCACGAAGTCATGAGATTAAGACCATCCTCGCTAACATGGGGAAACCCTGTCTCTACTAAAAATACAAAAAAGTAGCCAGGTGTGATGGCAGGTGCCTGTAGTCCTAGCTGCTTGGGAGGCTGAGGCAGGAGAATCGCTTGAACCCAGGAGGTGGAGGTTGCAGTGAGCCGAGATTGTGCCACTGAACCCCAGCTTGGTGACAGAGGGAGACTCTGTCCCCCCCACCCCCCCAAAAAAGCAGAAAAAGTAACTGCACTTTAACTTGTGAATTGGAGTAGGTTTGTCTGGGAGAAAAGAGTATAAAGAGTATTTTCTATAGTTAGTAATAGTCTGGCTTTTCCTGGAAGAGCCCAGTCCACTTTTCCTTCCTCTTTCTTAGGTAATCAGAGTGTAAGACAAGGTGGTATGATGACCATGGCAGATGGATTTGCAGTTTTCTTCATTCCTCTTTTTTTAATCTTTTTTTCAACTTTTAGGATCAAGAGAGTACACGTACATGTTTATTACATGGATAGATTGTGTGTCACTGGAGTTTGGTGTACAAAATAATTTGTCCCTCAGGTAGTGAGCATAGAAACTGACAGGTAGTTTTTCGACCCTCATCCTCCTCCCACCCTCCCCAGTAGGCCCTGGGGCCTATTGTTCCCATCACTGTTTCCGTGTGTACTCCATGTTTAGCTCCCACTTTTAAGTGAGAACATGTCGTATTTGGGTTTCTGTTCCTGCATCGATCTGCTTAGGATAATGGCCTCCTGCTGCATACATGTACCTTGAAAGGACATGTTTTCATTTTGTATGTTTGTGTAGTATTTCATGGTGTATATTTATCACATTTCCCTTTTTCAATCCACCATTGGTGGGCATCTTTTAGAATCAGGGAGTACATGTACAGGTTTGTTACTTGAGTATATTGCATGCTGCTGAGGTTTGGCGTTCAAATGATCCCCTTTCCCAGTTACTGAGCGTAACATCAAACCGTTAGTTTTTCCACCCTTGCCCCTCTCCCTTCCTCCTCTAGTAGTCTCCAGTGTCTATTGTTGCCATTTTTATGTTCATGAGTACTTATGTTCATGAGTACCCAGTGTTAATCTCCCACTTTTAAGTGAGAATACGCAGTATTTGGTTTTCTGTTCCTGAGTTAATTTGCGTAGGATAATAGCCTCCAGCAAGCAGGAGATATAATATAAATTTGCTCACATAAACATAAGACTCCATCCTGCTTCATCCTACTTTTTTCCTCCCTTCTTTCCTTGGATGTGGATAGTTTATTTCATCACTATCCTTGACTCCTTCTTCACTTCAGTATCCAAGCCAAGGAAATTTTAAAGGTTCCTTCACTAAGTAAAATAACCAGCCCCAGGTAATACCAAGGGTCCCTCTGAGATCACCGTAGAGCAACTATTTTCAAACTTGCCTGCATTTTAGAATATCCTAGGGGAAGATTTTAAGTATCCGGATGCTTGTGTCTACCTCAAATCAGTTGAGTCACAGTATCTGGACTGAGACCAATATATTGATATTTTTAAACACATTCAGCAGCCTGAGGGTGAGGCCCATCAGTCAAGAAATCTTGTCCTTATACAGGATTGTCACTTTGTTTTTAGTGCTTCTATCATTGTCACTAAGGATTTGAAGAACCTTTTAATGTGAAAGAAAGAGACAAAAGAGAAAGAGAAAAAAAATGAGAACACGAAATTCATAGAAACAATGCAGAAAGGAGACACTCCAATGTCTCTAGTGAATTTTTAAAATAAAGATATTGAACATATGGAAAAAGGACAGATCACAATACAAAAGATAAAATCAATGAACTCCAGTTCTTTTCTATTCTGAATTGTTTAAAGGTCACATTATTTAACAAATTGTAAAACAGATCTCTAGCCTGACGTCTTCAGCCTCATCACTCTACAGACCCCCACTTGTTGCTCTCAGCTCCAGCAAGCCTGGATGCTCATCTACTCCCTCCCCAGATCCACGGTCCAGGTTATTTCTGACATTGAAGCTTGTCTATATGCTGTTCCACTTGTGTGAATGCCTATCTTTGTCTAGTAGTCCCTCTCCTTATCCAGAAGACAACACAGATTTCACTTCTGCTAGCATTCTTTTTCTCTCTTTTCAAGTCAGAATTAGATTAGAAATCTACATAGTATTATGCATTATGTAATATTACAGTAATAATGTATTATCTTTTTCTTATGATTTACTTCTATTACATGGAGATTAAAACCACAACACAGGAACAGAAAACCAAACACCACATATTCTCACTCATAAGTGGGAGTTGAACAGTGAGAACACATGGACACAGATAGGGGAACATCACACACTGGGGCCTGTTGAGGGGCGGGGTCTAGGGGAGGGATAACATTAGGAGAAATACCTAGTGTAGATGACAGGTTGATGGGTGCAGCAAACCACCATGGAATGTGTATACCTATGTAACAAACCTGCACATTCTGCACATGTATCCTAGAACTTAAAGCATAATAATAAGAAAAACAGACAATTATGGAATCAGACAGATCTTGGGCCTGCCGTTTTTAGTATTTGAAATCTGTGTTCTTGAGCAAGCAACTGACTTTATTTTTCTGAACATCAGTTTCTTCATTTCTCAATGAAGCTAGTAGCAATAATAATGCCTATGTTGCAAGGTTGTAGTGAATACAAAATCTAGTCACTGTCCGCATCACTTGGTACATAGTAAGCACACACATTGTTCAGGCCCACCTAAAAACCAGGTCCTGGGGTTTCTTCCATGCCACTTTGGTGGTCTATCTCTCTGGGTGTTAAGTGACCCATCCTTTCCATTTATTTGTTACTTCTTTGCTTTTGTTATGGTATGGTGGTATTGGGCCACTATAAAGGAGAATGTTAACATGCTGTTCAGCCAAACGTAGGGTCAGTTGCAGGTAACTGTTGATAAAGGGGCCTTTTCCAACAGCTGCTGGAAGATCAGCTTCTCAGCAATTCTGCAGTCCTTGTCTGGGTTTTCTCTCAGCTTCCAGGCGTTGCCATGTGATTGGCATTTCGTGATTCTTGTGTTGACCACCTTCCTTTCTTTATTTTGCTCTGCCTGGACTTCATATTTCTGTCTTCCTGAGATTACACACCACAACCATATCCTTGTGCTTTCCTATCTAGAGGATGAAAGGCAGCTGGAAGCACTCCTTACTCCCCTTACTCTCTTCAGTCTATTGTGGTGGTATAATACAGTCTGATCCACTCACCTCTTTTTGGTTTTTTTTTTGAAGTTTAATTACAAGATAAAGCAACAAACAACAACTACAATAACACCCTTCTTTCCATTTTTTTCCTCTTTATAATCTTAACAGAATAATCCAAATTCTCTGACACAGTATTGTTTCAGAATAATCAATTTTACTATGTACATTCTACCTGGCTGTGATTATAAATTTTACTTATAGACATCTGCTATCGGTCTACACCTCCCACTAGAACATAATCCACCTGAGGGCAGTGATCGTCTCTTGGACATTTTTGTTTATTAGTTTTTTACCACAGTCATAGCACCTGAAACTGTTGATTGAATAAAGAATCTGAAAAAAATACTGTAAGTGACACTTGGAATAAGAGGATGTCCCACTCTCTTTAAAATCATTTTGCTTGCTTGTGTATTATTTATTGTAACAATATGTAAGAAAGGTAAGTTTGCTAACAACAACATAGCTTTTTACGTTAACATAATAATTTTAACATGGTTTTTCTTTCAATTGAAAAATTCAGTTATAAAAGTTCTCAAACTCAGTATTGAATGTTTACATTAAAAAGTCCAATAATAGCACGTGGATTTATGTGCTAGAGCTAAGGGGAGTTATGTGCTAGGATAGAGTTTCTTTAGCATGCATATGAATCGCCTAGGGATCTTGTTAAAGAACAGATTCTGATTCAGTGGGCCTGAGATTCTGCATCCCTAAGCAGCTTCCAGATTATGCTCATCCTTCTAATTTAGGAATCAAATCTTGAAGTGCAAGGTTCCAGACTTTTAAAATCTCTTATGAAATATAAAAAAAAAACCAGATTATAAATTCTATATCATGAAATGAGAATAGAGAAAAAAAAAGTAAAAACAGAAACTAAAATGGCAAGTTAGTAACATTGTAAAGTTTTTAATAACACTTGCTGATACCATATACAAATAATAATCACAACATAAGAAATCCCCTTCTCTCTTAGTGACTGGTAATTGCAAGCTAACTTTTTCCATTGGTGATATTGAATAACTGATGACTTTTTTTTTTAAATTTCTTTAGGTGTCGTAGTAAAATTTAGACAACTTAATTATTTCCTAATCTAGTTGTTGGTGATACATATATTTGATTG
This sequence comes from Theropithecus gelada, assembly GCF_003255815.1. Lineage (NCBI taxonomy): Eukaryota > Metazoa > Chordata > Mammalia > Primates > Cercopithecidae > Theropithecus > Theropithecus gelada. The sequence goes on along the minus strand of NC_037668.1, from coordinate 178,942,671 downwards.
GTATAGGAATTCTATTTTATTAGAAATGACAGTGATAAAATTATAATGATGAAACATCTAGTCCTAAAGAATTGGGTATTTGCTTAAATTATGAATCGTTTACAGTTAAAGGACCATATGTACATTTATTCTTAATTGCAGTAACAAGAAATAGTGATGTGTATAGGTTTACAAAACAAGACTTAATTTTTATTTCTAGACGAAAAAATCATCATAGATTAGTTCCTATTAAGAAAATTCAGTATATCCAAAATCAGGCACAAAAGATTATTAGTTAATGTTGTTAAAGTACTTTGCAAATAACAAATAATTTTTATCATTCTGTCATGAATTTTATATGTATTCCTCAGTGATGATAATTAGAATATGTTTGCTAGACAATAAAGTGGCATTTTGTTTTGTATCGGGGAACATCAATTAAAAACATCTTAGTATTTTACTGCTTAAAATTTGAATTAATTTCACTGGAATTAAGAAAACTTAATAAGCTTAAAATTGTTCAACAGATCATGAAGCAAATGTCTCCTCTGATGTAAAAAGATAATTTCCAATAATGTTTAATGAATTGAAGAAAAATTATACTATTTTCTCCAGCAAAGATGCTCCTAAATTTCTAGGCTTGCTTGCTATATGCCCTCAGCATTTTTTTACATCTGTTCCCTTTCACTAACTCCTCTCTCAACAAAGCAGCAGCAGGTTTGCTTGATTATACACGTGTACTTGACACTTGAGAGCGTGTGTATACTCTCTCTCTCTCCCTCAAAGGTTACGATTATAGAACTAGATTAAATTTGGGTCAAGAAATGCATGGCTTTAAAAGATTTGTATCTGTTGCTTCAAATTCCAAACGTTACTATATTTTTTCTAAGTAGTTTTATCAATGATAACTTTGGGGGCTAATGTTTTGTGTTTACTGATTTTTCTTTTTTCCCTTTTTTTCAATTTTATTTTTTTCAACTACAGCATTCAGATCCACAATATCTACTTCCAGGTTTCACTCAGCTGAAGGACTTCTCTCATTCAGAATAGACTCAGAGACTTGAGTTTGAAGAATAATTATATATGTATTTTTTTTCTTTTTCAAGTCTCAGAGCAGCAAAATGCAAGTCTTAACATCATGTAATTTACTTGTCAGAAAGTGCCTCAAGTTCTCACTCCAAAGTCTATTTATGTAGCGCACTCCTAATAATCTCAGTTGTCTGGATTCTTCAGCTGAACAGAAGCACCACATTCAGATAAACCTTGGCATGGGAGATGTCCTAAGGACAGGCACATTAACAACAAGAAACGAACGCTGTAACACCTGACAAAGGCAGAGAGAAAGAGAAATAAGTGTAAAAATAATTGTAAAAAATTTCAAGAAAGCGTAACTCCAAATATCAACAGACCTCAAAATCCTTACACCTCAGTGACAACAGTTGTAAATAATGACCATGAGTCAAAAAGGCAGATAAAATTAAGCTCAGTACACCCTGATTAGGAAGATAGGGTGGTAATAGTTTGGAAATAAAAACATGCTTTTGATTATATCAGGTGTTAAGTAAATGTTCTCATCTGGAACAAAGTATCTCCTAACAAAGTCAGAGTATTGAAATGCCTATAGCTCTACAAGCCACAGCCCCTGATGGGCCCACATTCCACTGAGACATGTAAAAAATAATGGTGTGATATGTGAAACTATAAATAAGTACATAGAAAATATGGTTTAAAAATAGAGGAGAGAATGATTGAGTCAGTTGGGAGAAGACAGGACTTTACATAGGAGAGATTATTAAATCAAATCTTGAAGGAATAATAGACACCAGGAAAGAAAGGGCTACAAAATATGGTTTTTTTTTTTGAGACGGAGTTTCGTTCTGTCACCCAGACTGGTGTGCAGTGGTGTGGTCTCGGCTCAGTGCAAGCTCCGCCTCCCGGGTTCACGCCATTCTCCTGCCTCAGCCTCGCGAGTAGCTGGGACTACAGGCGCCCGCCACCACGCCCAGCTTTTTTTTTTTTTTTGTATTTTTAGTAGAGACGGGGTTTCACCATGTTAGCCAGGATGGTCTCCATCTCCTGACCTCGTGATCCACCCGTCTCGGCCTTCCAAAGTGCTGGGATTACAGGCGTCAGTCACTGTGCCCGGCCAATATGGTGGTTTAAATAAAGCTTTATATAAATATCCTTCATTGATTTTCTTTCTGCATTGAGTCAATTATCCATCACCCCATGGAGAATTAGGACTATTACAGCACAAAGAAGTGAAAGGAGATTATCTCATAAATCATAGTTCAGATATTCATGCCTCCATCCAACTAGTCACCTGGGAAGGGTAATGGGGGGCTGGAGAGGAGGTGGGAATGGTTACTGGGTACAAAAAAAACAGAAAGAATGAATAAGAGATACTATCTGATGGCACAACAGAGTGACTATAGTCAATAATCACTTAATTGTACATTGTAAAATAACTAAAAGGGTGTAATTGGATTATTCATAACACAAAGGATAAGTTCTTGTGGGAATGGATAACCCATTCTACGTGAAGTGATTATCTCACATTGCCTGCCTATATCAAAACATCTCATCTACCCCACGGATATATACACCTACTATGTACCCACAAAAATTATAAATTAAAACACTAACAAAATAAAAATGTGATTGTAAAATAACTAAGGAAGGTGGTGAGAATAACATGTATGACGGAATGATAGGGTGAAGCAACAGGTGCCACAGAACAGCAGTAGTGGGCATTTGCTGGAAATGACACTGCTGGGAAATAATGTCAGAGAAAAAGATTACAGGCCAAGGCACGAAGAGCCTTTGGAACTACAGTTAGGAGGTTGCACATTTTCAAGGAAAGAATCACAAAGTGTTTTTAAGCCAAAAGTGACATAAATATGTTGACATTTTAGAAAGCTAACCAGCAGCACTGCGGATGATGGGTTTACATGGGATGAGGCTTAAGGATAAGAAAGATCAAAGGCTGTACTAAAGGAATGACAATGAAAATAGATAAAAGGTGATGGTGTCATTGCTCTTTAAAAAGTGGAATTGACAGCGTTGGTGTGGTGAGTTGTTCCTAGACTCCTCTATAGGGTTGGAACCTCAGTAGACCAGATGATGCAATAGGAAAAATATCACAGAAGGATGTCACTGGGATGCAGGATACAATCATTTATATAGTAATATGGCAAACCCTTGAGTGCTGTCACGGTCCCTCCACTAGCCAAATACCATGAAGTGTATATAACCCCCTATCTAGGCTTTTCGAATTGGTGGATTTTTAAAAAAATTATTCCATGGGGCTTGCATTTACCATCTTTTGCACAAATCTAGGAGGAATTAAGAAGGCCATCTGGCAGTTGTGTCTATGTACTTGAGTCCTTAAACTTGCCTATAACATTTGCACTTCTCATTGCTGTTTAAATGATAAAGTGAAAGAGTGTAAACTTAAAGTTAGTGTCAGTGGACTGTCTCTCCAATACTTGTGGACTGACTGGCGAAGCTCACCTGCATATAATTATACAGAGATTGTGAGGAAGACAGAAGAACTGGTGACAACACCCACGTTCCTAATATAGATGACTTGCAGCTCCATTAATTAGAATGAAACTGGAATGTAGAAAAAGGGACAGATTATGGAGGAATTTATGAGTTCTGTTTTTGATATATTAATCTTGAAGGATTTTGGAATATCCAGAAGGAGATCTCCAGTTTAAAATTCTGATAGTGGAGCAATGATGAAAGTTGCACTCTGGACAGTTTTGTTTGTTTTCTTGAGGGGGCTTATCGGAGCATAAATGTTATTTAAATTCCTTAATCCTTCTCAACATGCTTTCTGCTTGCTGTATCTCTGCCCCATTTTCAACTGGAGATTAAAATTAAGCTGTGTAACAGATTCTCATCACCGTTTTGATTAGCCCGTAAATTTGTGGACTGAAACTTTCTCCATGGAAGCTTAAGAAACAGTGACAGTGTCCATTGAGAATGCAGCGTTTGAAGAAACAACTGAAAAAAACTTGAGGTAATAATTGTAAAATAGCCACTAGTGTCTTTGCTTTGAAGACTGTTTATACCATGTTGTCTCTAATGATGTGTGGGATGAAGAATTTCTAACAAAAGTCTACATAAGCATCTTTCTTTCTAGATCTAAAGAAAAGCTGCAATTCCTACCTGAAACCTGCTGTTATAGGTTTGTTGCTGAAGAAAAGATCTAAGTCTTTAAATGCTGGGATACATAAAGACATGTGATTGTCATTCTTTTTGTTTAGACCTTGGCTCTCATGCCTCACCAGAAGATAATGGGAAACTAATACAGCTGAACAAAGATGATTTTCATCAAAGGCCGGTCAGAGCCCATGGTAGTAATAGAACGTCTTAAATTGCCTGCAGCAGAGACTAAAGCAACCTACACACAGGCAAAGAACCAGAGTTTCTGATGTTTGTCTGGGACTGCAGAGTGTGAGTTGGTTTCCACAGTGTTAGATTGTCTCTCTGTAGGCGACTTAACTCTCTGATGCCTCTGATACAAATTATTCTCTCTTTTTCTCTAAAACAAATGGATATAGTCAACCATAGGTTTGCCATCGCATCGAAAATTAGGAAAATTAGACCCTTTGGTTGGGTACTAAGAAAAATAGATAATGGCTGATTTCATCTAGCTCCAAAAAGGCATGATGGGTAAGAGTTACATATTCAATGGGCAAAGCATTTTTCTCCCTTAATGATTTGTTTTTGATGGGCAGATGTTCTGGTAAAAGACAGAAATAATTTAACCTGGAGCTAAGAAGTCACTTGGAGACCACTAATGTCCACCAATATTTTAAACATTTGTGACACTTCACTAATATTCTGGAGAGCAATAAAAAAATTCCTGTTAGCAAATGCTGGTGTAAAAACATGTCTCAGATATTCAAAGAAGGGGCTATACAATACCTATTTAAATATTCCTAGCCTTTATCATAAACAGCATCTGCCATGTAGTAGCTAGGGTGACCACCTATTTCTGGTCTGCCTAACACTTTCTCGGTTTAGGCACGGAAGTCCCACATTTGGAAAACTGCCTCAGTCCTGGGCAAATTGGGATGGTTGGTCACCACACCACAGAATAGTTTTGCTGGAAGGATAAACAAAGGAGAATCGTGCTCATTAATTTCATACATTCCTTCTTTGGATGCCATAGGATAAGTGCATTCTCTCAATGAGTTTATCACATAAAAAGTTACATTTGAATCACAAGCCTCTTTTATGGGATCATTTTTACTATGTGAGCAGACCTATGGAGGGGCGGGGGTGGTCAGAGGTTGATTGGTAAAGTGGAAGCAGAACAAGAGTCATTGGAAGAATTTAGTGTTGATGACATTAAGTTAAAATAGTCTGACACATGCAGTTCACCATCCCACCGGTGAGGCTGGGAATCTTTGAAGTCCTTGGCAAAGGCTTCTCTCTTAAGGCAGAGAGCACTGGCAAATTATGTGTCAGAGACTTTATGCCTTCGTGTTGCTATTCCCTGTCTCTCTTCTCCCTTTGTTTTCTCTTCATATATGTGAATTTATTAAATCTGTGCTTGTCTTAGTATGGAAGCTATATTGTATTTTTAAGGTTTCCACTATCTTTTCTTTATAGATCTTCTTCCAGTAATTCACTCGTTTCTTCACTTAATTATTTGTTCTTCAAATACTTATCGAGCTTCTACCCTGGGCAAGACATTATCTAGGTATTGGGATACCACAATACATAAAATAGATAAATATTTGTATTTGAAATGAATTTTCTAACATAAAGAAACAGATAATAAATAAGTAAAATGTATAGTAGGATAGACGGGAAATGCTATGGAGGCAAATAAAGAAAATGAGTGGAGTGTTGGAGAGAAGGGGTTGAAGAGGGGTTAGTGAAGCCATTTTAAATAGGGTCCTCAGGGGAGCCCATACTGAGAAGGTGGCATTGGAATCAAGGTCTACAGGAAGTGAGGGAACATAGCAAGCGTCTGAAAGGAGTAAAGTGCTCCAAGCCAAGGGAACGACAAGTGCAATGTTCTGAGACAGGACCTGGCCTTTTGAGTTCCATGAATAGCAAAGTGGCCATTATGGCCAGAACAGAGTGAACAAGGAGAGGAGTAGCAGAAGATGAGATGGGAACTGACAAGACGGAGGCATAAGCAGAATGTGAAGGGTATGAAGTTCTACTGACTGCTTCAGTCATTCAAAAGACACTGGCCTCTTTTCTGAGTGACTTTGGAGGGGATGAGAAGAGGAACATATGAGCTAATATACCTTTTAACAGTATCCTCTGGGTGCTGTGTTGACAATAAGCTGAAGAGACACTAGGAAAAGGCAGGAAAACCAGTTAGGAGGCTATTGCAACAATCCAGACAAGATAAATGCATTCTTTTCAAAAAGGATCTAGGCAGTAGAGGTGGTGATGGATTTTGATGGTAGTAGTGTAGGATTTGCTATGGGATTGGAGGTAAAATACAGACAAACAGGAAGTAATGAGGTCAAAGTCCTTGGCCTGAGCAACTAAAAAAAATAGACATTTTCTTTCTTAACCATATGAATCCTAAATGCAACTGTGCCCCATAACAGTGATTTCTCATCATCCGATTCACTGTTTCCTGTTTCTTCATTGTAATGTTCAGTGGACAACACAAGTTTCCTTATTTCTAAATTCTTGGGAAGGATGGTCACATCAGTATAGACACCAAAGAACTTACCAAGAAGCCAGGTATTTTGAGGTTAACTTCTGGATAAAAAAAGAGAAAATTTCGCAGGTTTCTGGCCTTCACATGATAGGAAAATGTGCTGACTACTCACTTTACTTGCATATTGTGCTATGTAATATTAGACATATATTGCTTTTAAGCCTAGCCCACAGAATATTTTATTCTTCCAAGTTGGACAATCAATCACTTTATACTGGCTTTTAAATTTTATGTTTCCAAACACATCCTCAGGTTTGTCTTTGTGATTTGTTGATTGTGTGAAACTTCACCTCTAAAATCGTTTGTTGAGACAGCCAAAAGAAAACAAAAACCAAAAACCCGCAAACAAACATTCTATAATCCACCTCAGAATGTATTCAAAGCTTAGGAAATTTTCTTTTTTCTTTCTTTTTTTTTTTTTTGCAGCTTTATTTATGTATTTATGTATTTATTTATTTATTATTACACTTTAAGTTCTAGGGTACCTGTGCATAACGTGCAGGTTTGTTACATATGTATACTTGTGCCATGTTGGTGTGCTGCACCCATCAACTGGTCATTTACATCAGGTATAACTTACAATGCAATCCCTCCCCACTCCCCCCTCCCCATGATAGGCCCCGGCGTGTGATGTTCCCCTTCCCGAGTCCAAGTGATCTCACTGTTCAGTTCCCACCTATGAGTGAGAACAAGCGGTGTTTGGTTTTCTGTTGTTGCGATAGTTTGCTGAGAATGATGGTTTCCAGCTGCATCCATGTCCCTACAAAGGACACAAACTCATCCTTTTTGATGGCTGCATAGTATTCCATGGTGTATATGTGCCACATTTTCTTAATCCAGTCTGTCACTGATGGACATTTGGGTTGATTCCAAGTCTTTGCTATTGTGAATAGTGCTGCAATAAACATACGTGTGCATGTGTCTTTATAGCAGCATAATTTATAATCCTTTGGGTATATACCCAGTAATGGGATGGCTGGGTCATATGGTACTTCTAGCTCTAGATCCTTGAGGAATCGCCATACTGTTTTCCATAATGGTTGAACTAGTTTACAATCCCACCAACAGTGTAAAAGTGTTCCTATTTCTCCACATCCTATCCAGCACCTGTTGTTTCCTGACTTTTTAATGATTGCCAGTCTAACTGGTGTGAGATGATATCTCATTGTGGTTTTGATTTGCATTTGTCTGATGGCCAGTGATGACGAGCATTTTTTCATGTGTCTGTTGGCTGTATGAAAGTCTTCTTTTGAGAAATGTCTGTTCATATCCTTTGCCCACTTTTTGATGGGGTCGTTTGTTTTTTTTCTTGTAAATTTGAGTTCTTTGTAGGTTCTGGATATTAGCCCTTTGTCAGATGAGTAGATTGCAAAATTTTTCTCCCATTCTGTAGGTTGCCTGTTCACTCTGATGGTAGTTTCTTTTGCTGTGCAGAAGCTCTTTAGTTTAATTAGATCCCATTTGTCAATTTTGGCTTTTGTTGCCGTTGCTTTTGGTGTTTTAGACATGAAGTCCTTGCCGATGCCTATGTCCTGAATGGTATTACCTAGGTTTTCTTCTAGGGTTTTTATGGTATTAGGTCTCACATTTAAGTCTCTAATCCATCTTGAATTAATTTTTGTATAAGGAGTAAGGAAAGGATCCAGTTTCAGCTTTCTACTTATGGCTAGCCAATTTTCCCAGCACCACTTATTAAATAGGGAATCCTTTCCCCATTTCTTGTTTTTCTCAGGTTTGTCAAAGATCAGATGGCTGTAGATGTGTGGTATTATTTCTGAGGACTCTGTTCTATTCCATTGGTCTATATCTGTTTTGGTACCAGTACCATGCTGTTTTGGTTACTGTAGCCTTGTAGTATAGTTTGAAGTCAGGTAGCATGATAATAAGAGCTATTTATGACAAACCCACAGCCAATATCATACTGAATGGGCAAAAACTTGAAAAATTCCCTTTGAACTGGCACAAGACAGGGATGCCCTCTCTCACCACTCCTATTCAACATAGTGTTGGAAGTTCTGGCTAGGGCAATCAGGCAAGAGAAAGAAATCAAGGGTATTCAGTTAGGAAAAGAAGAAGTCAAATTGTCCCTCTTTGCAGATGACATGATTGTATATTTAGAAAACCCTATTGTCTCAGCCCAAAATCTCCTTAAGCTGATAAGCAACTTCAGCAAAGTCTCAGGATACAAAATTAATGTGCAAAAATCACAAGCATTCTTATACACCAGTAACAGACAAACAGAGAGCCAAATCATGAATGAACTTTCATTCACAATTGCTTCAAAGAGAATAAAATACCTAGGAATCCAACTTACAAGGGATGTAAAGGACCTCTTCAAGGAGAACTACAAACTACTGCTCAGTGAAATAAAAGAGGACACAAACAAATGGAAGAACATACCATGCTCAGGGATAGGAAGAATCAATATCGTGAAAATGGCCATACTGCCCAAGGTAATTTATAGATTCAATGCCATCCCCATCAAGCTACCAATGAGTTTCTTCACAGAACTGGAAAAAACTGCTTTAAAGTTCATATGGAACCAAGAAAGAGCCCACATTGCCAAGACAATCCTAAGTCAAAAGAATATAGCTGGAGGAAATTTTCTCATTACCTATACGTTTGACAATGTAATTGCCTCTGAGGAGAGTCTGGAGGTGTAGTTTTATTTCCCCTTGATTATTATTTATGTAAAATACCATATTGAATAAATGCCATGACAAATGACACAATAAGAGGTTCTAACCATCAGAAAGATAACAGACTGACTAATGCATTGCAGAGCTTTGTAGAATAAAAATACTCCATCCCTGATGATTATAGTGAAGCTTTAACTATTAAAAGCACTATAAAGGCCAGGCACGGTGGCTCACGCCTGTAATCCCAGCACTTTGGGAGATCAAGGTGGGCAGATTACTTGACACCAGGAGTTTGAGAGCAGTGTGGCCAACATGGTGAAATTCTTTCTCCACAAAAAATACAAAAAATTAGCCAGGCATGGTGGAGGGTGCCTGTAATCCCACCTCTCGGGACACTGCGGCATGAGAATCACTTGAACTTGGGAAGTGGAGGTTGTAGTGAACTGAAATCGCACCACTGCACTCCAGCCTGTGCAACAGAACAAGACTCTGTCTCAGAAAAAAGAAAAAAAAAAAAGCACTATACAAACACTATATGTATTCTGTACATACCGTTTTTAAGGTTGTTGAAGTTGGTGACGCCTTCTAGGAAATCAAAACTTACGCTATAAAGCTGATTTTTAAAAAAAAAAACAAAAAAGAATATTCAATAGACTTTTTGTAAATGTAAGACACCACTTGTAATGAAACATACATTCAAACTCTTCAGAAAGTGAAGTCAAATTATGTATTTTTAAAGATGTGAAAACATGTATTGCAGTCTTGGAGAAATCAAATCATAAACAGGTTCTATCTTTCTTAAAATAGTGACTTAATGTTTCTTAGGATGGCATTTTAAGTAGCAATAAATAAGAGATGAAAGATCTCTAAACTATGAAGCACAGGACACAGAACTGCAAACCTCGTTTACAGAACTTATTCAAGGAAATTCTTACAATTTGTCTCTACTACATGAATTTGTTAATTTTTCTTACTTAACAAATTTGGCTGCTAGAAGTATCTGAAAATGGTCAATTAATCTATTCTAGAGCCTTTTTAGTAGGCAGTTCAGATATTCAGTGAAGTCATTTGTGACACGGCCCTATTGTGATCCTGAAGACTAGATGGCGTTTTGTTTGCTTGTTTGTTTGCTTTGTATTCAGTGTGTTGTGAAACAAATTCAGTTATGTAACCCAGATTTAACAAGGAAGCATTCGGTTTATTTCAGTTATTAATGATCTATATCTCTTGATGCCAACTAAACAGGCTGAAAAATATAAACAGTTGCTGTTTCACTGTTTGTTTTACTTGAGATCCTTATTGTTTTAGCATCAAGGTGATATCTTAAATGCCGTTTTTGGGGAGTGCTTACCAATGAAATCCATATTACCTCTAGGCTCCAGAACGTGTCTTCTTAACCTTTAATGTGTCTTAGACCCCTTTGACAGTATTGCAAAGTCTGTGGGCTCTTTATAAGAACAATATTTTTAAATGTGTTGGATGAAAACCATAAGACCACAAAGGAAATCAAACACTGACATTCAGTTCTATCCACAGAGCCTCTGGGACCCCACATTGAAATCATTTGCTTTAGCACAATACGTAGAAGAAATTGGAACCTGCCATTACATTTAAGGGGAAGAATTCACTAGAGAAAAAGCGTTTGCTTCTGTCTCTAGGTTTAAGTTCCATGAGGAGAATAACCAATGCTGATACTAGTTTTGTGTAAATTCAGGGAGAGATGTTAGTGTTTCAGTGTACACTTAGGGATGGGAAATGGCGAGGTATATCAACAAAGGCATAATTTCTAATGCAGAATGATTATTTTCACTCTTGAAGGCAAAGCATGTTGCCTCCTAAATTTTTGTTAATCTGTATCCACCCCCTTGGAAAGATTTTTTACAGTTTAATGCCACATGAATTGACCTTAAAAGTATCAAGACTGGGAAAAAGTAGTGGATGTTCCGTCTTTCTATTTGACACATACTCAGCGATTAGTTTACTATATAGATTGTATCAAGCTAATGGGAGAAAATGTTGAAAGGAAGATAATTTTTCTCTGTATTATGCCATTGTTAAATTAGCTTAATCATCTGTACCTGAAGTAGCATTGTTTCTGGAATTTTATAAAGTTTGAATTTATCCAATTGATAACCATTTACCCTGATGGAATCAGATTATTTAATATTGTGCATTTAAGGCACCAAAATAAGGATGCATTTGAGAAAAATTTATCTAGCTTACTCCATACTTGTTGTCCCCTCTTCTCTGAAATGAGGCACCTGAATTTACTTTTTGGTTCCTAATTTGGTTCTATCACTGCACCTTAGTTTTTGTTCTTTCCCACCACCTTCTCACCTTATTATGGATCTTTCATTCTCTTTGTATGAATTCCCAGCATTAACAATTCTTTCAAACTAAACTCATCCTCTAATTAAACTGGATATCCCTTAATACTAACCTGCCAAGTTGTCCTTGATCATAATTTCTGATGAATAAGAGATTACAAAAAAAAATTGAGTGTGACAATCTAGGATGTAAGGACAGAAATTGTAAATCTGGTTATATGACATGAACCTCACCAAAGTGAAAGTTCAAGCAAAATTTTATTACCTAAAAAATTTTGACTTTTGGAAGATGGCTCTTAGGAAAGTTCTTAAAAAGACTAAGCTCTCACTGATTTGTTCTCTGTGAAAATACATTTCACAGGGGAAAATAAGTTTGGTTGTATGTCCTGAAGGCTAGATCCCTCATTCAGACCTTGTTGGCTTCTGTCTCTAGTTCATCTTGGCATATCACAATGCAAATGGGCAAAATAATGATGACAGATGGGCATGGGAACAACCATGCCAAGACTCCAGCCTGCACATTACATTTGAATAGCTAATAAGAAATTTTGCTCAAGAACATCCATGTGACAATGTTAGACAATAGCCTTATGTTTGAGTTGACCTAGCTCAGAGGAGTTAAAACATATATTAAATTGTATAATTTGGACTGACATATGTAATGAATCTAAAGTTTTCAGACAAATAATAGTGCCAGGACAATCTTAAATAATTAAAGGATACATTAAATGATGCCATGAAGGCAGACATGTATTAACTTCTACTTGATGGAGATTTGCAAGATGTGCCCAAATGATTCTAAGATTTAGATTAATGTTTTGTCAAGTAAATCAAAGAGAAGCAGATACAAGGCTGAATCACACTGTGAGAAACAATGGAGAAGATCCTGTTTCATTCATTTATTTATTTTTGGTCTGGCTTATCACTCAAAAGTTAAAAGAAATTTTTATAATGCACATACTCAGGGATCACGGCAGAAAGTTTACATACCATTCATCTAGAATATGCCATGTTGGAAGTTGTATTTCTCATTTTTAAGTGAAATTGCTGCTCCAATATAATTAGTTTAACACACAAGATCCCAATAATCAGAAAATAGAATGTAAATGAAGATAGCTGAGAACACATTGTTCTAGTAGAAAAGGGAATGAATCAAAAGAGTCATAAAAAATTAACTTGCAAAATATGTATGCCATGACAATGGATAACTTAGCTGTAGGTGAAATGATTATTGTTTTGCTGAAGACTGAGAATTCTAACATTTGCTGTTCTTTTAACCATAAATGAATTTTTCTGCCTGCCTGACTTTTTAATCAGAGTCTGCCAGAATGCTATTTACATGTACCATCATTTGCAAAAGCAGAAGCACATTCAGAGCATCAAAGCTGATAATACATGAAGTAAAGGCTCTCACTGCTTTACTGAAACTTTGTTATTTGAGTGCAATACTGACTAAGATGAATTGTGCTACTCTAAAGTTAGCTTAGTCAAGCACAATTGGACAACTTTCAATTACCTCATCCTTGAAGCTTCCCTTGAATAGGACTAGTTATTAACACTGGCTGCACACTGAGATAAAACTACATTTTTAATCTTAAAATACTCACGGTATATAAAGTACCACCGCGGTTAGAGCTTTTCAGGTTTCCTACTGCTCAAGTTCACTTTGTCAGCACCATGAAAAATCTAGTCTTTGTGAATTCCTGCTTATGGCATTAGGAAAATACAGGAGAAATGTTGGCTATTTACATGGGTAGTGCATATTTAATATAGTCCCCATCATTATTATGCCCATGCGTCCAAAATGCAAATGTCTTTTATGAGGATAAAGCAGGCCATTATTTTTGTGCAAAAGACTCATTTCTTTCTAGAAGAAAAGGGGGAAAAAAAGAAAGCCTAAATGATCACAATGGGGATTTAGGGAAGTAATTGTAAGTAGAAGAACTACTTTTGAACACCTTCTCTGACTCAAAAAATTGATCATCTATCAATTCAATAACAAGAATTCATTAGGGTTACTGTGAGTTAAAATGTGAAGTGAAATTACTATTCTTCATATGGGCAATCTCTATTCTTTGTTTTCATTTGGTCCAAAATACAGGGAAGCAGATAATTAACCTGTCATGTAGAATAAAACTCTACAAAAATTAAATGAGATGAAAGCGCTTTAGGTTTTGCTGCTCTTTGGTTCCATCACAAGAAAATGTTCTCTTAAAGCTTTAGAAATAAAAGTATTTTTAATTCTGTAGGACTACAGGAATAGCCATTACAAGCCTGGGTCTTTAAGGTGAACATCAAATTGAACATTAGAAGCACACTAGGAGCTTTTATTATTATAAAGTGATTCGAGTTGAAATAAGGGAAACATATCACAGGTGGAAGCATGCACACGTACTGCAAGTGGCTACACTGCCACAAAATAACGAGGCTTTTACATTAAGGAAGAATTTTTAAAAAGTTTTTAGAAATCAGGTACAGTTTGGAAATTATGTATCACTGATCATTTCTGAATCCAGAAGACAAAGAATTGGGGTGTAGGAATTTAACTATTGGGATTTCCATGCTCTGTGGAGAATAGAATGTGCTGATTCTAACTTATTGATCCTGGTTCTTTTGTATACAATCTAATATTCTTTTGAATTCCCACATGGGAGTTGTTTGAGAGTACAGAGAAAGATACAATTCTTCAGATGACTTTATATCAGTAGTCCAATGGAAATATTAAATAAACTGGGGAGATTATCATGCTAGAAAGCAAAAGCCAGTACATGACAATTTTATCTTAAAAAAAGTAATGTTGTTATATATTATTTTGAATAAAGGTACTTTATTGGGCTGTGCTTGCCTTATGAAAATCTCGCCACATTTTTAGCATGATTCTAAAACTTACAAAGCTTCCAATTTTGATTTATTTTATTCAAGTATCTTTATAATAGGAAAAAAAAATGTCACAGGAGAAATTACCATTCCTCTAAATTTAGTGTGTTTCATTATACATTTTAAAAGCTGTCATTTTTGCTTTATAAATAAATCATTGAGGAATTTGGTGAGAAACATAATCTGAGTCACCTAAGGTCTAAGCATAATAGACAAATAGGAACTTAGACCACTGATGACCATGCCATAATCTGAAAAACCCACCAAAATAACATTTAATATCAATATCACCACCTAATGTGGAGCTAAAAATAAATTTTTGAATAAACTTAGTAGCTACTAAGGTTGTTAAAATGTCAGCTAGTGGAACTAATCACACTTTCTATAGTACAGAGGATGAGTACATTTGTAGTTCTTGTGTGTGTTTTTGTTTGTTTGCTGAACACAGTTATATACCTTTCATTCTAACATAACATTAAGAACCACACTATAGTAGAGAATAATTAATCTAATATTATCTCAGAAAGGATCCAAGGCTATGGAAATTGTTGTGCTGCAATTATTAACCCGAAAAAATTATACATAATCTCTCTACTAGACTGTATATATTGATTTTTTTTCTTTTCTTTTCTTTTTTTTTTCTTTTTTGAGATGAAGTCTCACTCTGTCACCCAGGCTGGAGTGCAGTAGCACAATCTTGGCTCACTGCAATCTCTGCCTCCTGGGTTCACACCATTCTCCTGCCTCAGCCTCCAGAGTACCTGGGACTACAGGAGCCTGCCACCATGCCTCCATTGATCTAGTTTTAAATTTACTAACTCTTTTCTTTTTCAATTTTGCTCTATTATTAAACACAACCAGTGACATTTTTACTTCAGACATTGCAGTTTTCAGTTCTATTATTTTCATCTGGTTCCTTTTTATATTTTCATCTCTCTGCTTAGATTTTCCATCTTTTTATTCGTGAGGACAGTAATTCCCTTTATATCATTGAATTTAGCTATAAAACTGCTTTAAATTTTTGTTTGCTAATTATAACATCTGGCTTATCTCAGTGTTGGTCTCCATTTATTGTATTTTCTCTTGAAAATGCAGAATATTCTCCTGTCTTATACCCTGAACATGATTATTGTGATTTTGTTGAGGAACACAATTCTGTTATATTCATTGAAGAGTCTTAATTTTTGTTTTAGCCAGCAATTAATATGGTTGCATTTATACTTCAAACTTTGCTGCTTGGAAGGGAACTCAAATCAAAGTTCAGATCTTTATCCTTGACTGGGTGTGTGAGTCTGTCCTCACATTGCTACAAAGAAATATCTGAGACTGGGTAATTAATAGACAAAAGAGGTTTAATTGGCTCACCTTTCTGCAGACTGTACAGGAAGCATAGTAGCCTCTGCTTCCGGGGAGACCTCAGGAAGCTTCCAATCATGGTGGAAGACAAAGGGGGAAGCAAGCATCTTACCTGGCAGAAGCAGGAGCAAGAGAGAGAAAGTGAGGGGAAAGGTGCTACACAGTTTTAAACAAACAGGTCTCATGAGAACTACTCACTATCATGAGATACAGCACCAAGGGGATACATGAGAAACACCTCTGTGATTCAATCACCTTCCACCAGGCCCCACCTCCATCCAACATTGCAGATTACAATTTGACATGAGATTTGGGAGGGGACACAGATCCAAACATATCACCGGGATACTTTGAATTATATGTGCATAGTTGCACAGTCAAAAAAAGATTTTGGCAAATTTTATAAATAGAATTTACACTACCCCTGTTGCTTCTCTTTTCTGGAAATTTTCTGAGACTTTCCAGTGACTGTGGTTATTATGCACTCTGTCCCCTGGATCCTAAGGCTAGAAAGGCTGAGGATTTACTATGAGAGTGCTATGGTTTGAATGTTTGTTCCCTCCAAAACACATGTTGAAATTTAATTGCCATTGAAATGATATTGGGAGGTGAGATCTTTAGGAGGCATTATGTTATGAGGGCAGAGCCTTCATGAATGAACTAATGCTGGTGTCACAAGGGTGGGTTTGTTATTGCAGGAGTGAATTTGCTCTCTATTGCTCTCCCATACTGTCTTTCTCTCTTGCCCTTCTGTGATACGATGCCTTCCACCACTTTAGGACTCAGCAATAAGGACTTTACCAGGTACTGGTTTCTCAATCTTAGGCTTCCCAGCCTTCAGAATTATGAACCAATAAATTCTGTTCATTATAAATTATCCATCTGTGGTATTATTAAAGAAGCACGAAAATGGACTAAAACACAATCTTAGCTGTCCTGCATTATGTCAACCACAACCATCCTTCTGACTATAATTATTAGCTTCATAAGTTAAATCTTGATCGACAAGTCCACATAGAACCTACAAACCATAGCTAATGAGTTATTTTTAAATTCTGAATTTGTAGGAACCACAATATTTTAAAAGTAACAATAGTTTATGTAAAAATACAATAATAACTAGTGTAGCTAATTCTCTAAACTCATAAGAATTATAAGGTTGGTTTAATTTGTATGATTAATTTTCTAAAAATGACAGTGGAGTGGATTATTAATAGTTAAATCTTGATCAATAATCTATCCTGAACAGTTGCATTTGTAATTATGATGATTACAGCAGAACAGAAGGATAGATGACTACAAGAATGATTTCTCCTACCTCTCTAGTCTGAAAACAGGTTTTTAAAATTAGATATTTTTTCTTGAAGTATGGCTATATGCTATCATTATGCCTGAAAAAGCTTAGCAACAATACTTACCTTGGTTTGAATTCCAGGTGTTGAACAAGTTAGTAAGCCTTTCTTTCCCTCAGTTTCTTTTACAAGTAAATTGGAGTTCTAACCTTTATGTGGGAGCATTTAAAATGATGTACAAAATATAGTGACTATTACAGTGCTTGTCACATATTAGCACTGTATTTTATTTTTATATATTTATTGCTTCCTCCAGATAGAGATTAATTACAGTGAATAATTTAGGCACTCAATAATTATTACTGAATAAATGAATGAAAGTACTTCAAATTTCACATTTTATTCAATACCCCACATATTCAGAAGGGATTAAAGTTATGAAATGCAGAATTTCTTAGTCCTATATCATAATTTTAGACTTATGTCTCCCAAATTTTTATTCTTAGTACTATTTTGTAGTCCTAGTTTTTTTTCTTCCTCTATTACATTCCATGATTAATGTGGCTTATAAATTAGAATCTCAGAATGAACAAAAATTAATGCTAACTTCAGTTTCAGTTATGTGTAATTCTAAGGGCCAAAAGAAATGAATAATTTTTGAATATAGCAGCAGATTTTCTCAACTGGAATATGTTTTTTAAGTGGGTATTATTTATTGAGGTAATACTTTGTCTTTTCCTGTACTATATTTTTAAATCCTATATTGAAATATAATTGATTGCCAAAAACCACTCATATTTAATGCATAAAATTTGATGAGGTTGGACATATGCATACACTTGTGAAACCATCAACCATCACCATAATTAAAATAATAGGCATACATATTCATTATTTCTAAAAGTTTCCTTTCGCTTTTTTACTTATTTTTTAATAAGAACACTCAACATTAGATCTACCTTCTTAACAAATTTGAATGTACAATACAGTGCTGTAAATATAATACAGTATTTAACTCAAATGAGAAGCTGTGGTTCAATGGGTATAATTAAAACTTTAAACCCACTGAACCACAAGTCCCCATGTTGTTCTTCCCCATCACATGGCAACCACCAACTTATTCTTTACTTCTGTGAATAGAGATTTAAATGCATGACCTGAAACTGTAAAACTTGTAGAAGACATAAAAGAAAAGCTTCTTGACATTGGTCTTGACAATGATTTCTTGCATATGACACCAAAAACACAGGTAATAAAAGCAAAAATGGACAAGTGAGACTACATCAAATGAAAAAGTTCTGCACAGCAATGGAAGCAATGAACAGAATGAAAGGAAAACCTATGGAACGGGAGAAGTATTTGCAAACCATATAAATGAGAGGAAATTATCCAATATATATATAAAAACATTTATAACTCATAACAAAAAAGCAAATAACCTGATTTTTAAATGTGTAAATAGCTGGAATGGGCATTTCTCCGAAGAAGACATATAAATGGCCAACAGGTATGTTACAAAGATTATCAACATGACTAATCCTCAGGGAAATGTAAATCAGAATCACAATAAGGTATTACCTCACAACTGTTGATGGCTATTATTTAAAAACGTGTTAATTAGGATGTAGAAAAATTGGAATCCTTGAGCACTCTTGGTGGAAATAAAAAATGGTGCAGCCACTGTGGAAAATACTACAAAGGTTCCTCAAAAGATTAAAAGCAGGACTACCATAGGATCCAGAAATCTCACTTCTGGATATTTATCCAAAAGAATTTAAATCATAATCAAAGAGAAATCTATATTCTCAGGCTTGTTGCTGCATTATTTACAATAGATATGATATAGTAGAAACCCAAGTGTCCTTCAACAGATGAATGGGAAAAAGAAAATGCTATTTATATAATGGAACATTATTCAACCTTAAACAGATGGAAATCCTACCATTTGTGGTAACATAGATGAACCTGGAGGGCCTTATACTAAGTAAAATAAGCCAGTCACAGCAGGACAAACACCGCATGACGCCACTTACATGAGATACCTAAAATGTACTACATTTCTGGATGTTTGAGAGAAGGCAACTGGCTCTTTTCAGCAATATACCAGCATCAAAAATTGATTTCATGATGGTATTTAACTTTATTTCTGATTTTATAAATATGAGTGTTGAATAAGTCCATTTATAGATTATTCCGATTAACTGACACATGCTTTACCACTTTCCAAAGCACTTTTTTAATATATTCATTATTTTCCTTTAGGTAAAGAGATACCCTACAGAAACCAGTGGGATATTTTCCCACTACTAAATCTGAACAGTGTTATGTAATTAACTCAAAGGCAGATATTTCATAAATATGCTTAACTGAGATCTTTCTACTTGAACTGTTTATTTATATGCTGTTGTACTTAGTGGAACATGAAGCTTTTAAAGCCTGAGCCTGAGATTAATTACAAAAATTGTTTGCCGTCTTGACTCCTTTTACTAAGGTTTCAAGAAACTGTCTCATTTGATTTTAAAGTACAAGTCATGAAATTTAAAATGTCTCTCTGGACACTGGATTTTTTTTTTCCGTGAAAATGTGTGGTATTTGTGGGAAGATGTGCCCTATCTCATCAGTCAACATTATTTTAGACAAGAGTGCTTGCTTTTTCCTGAGTGACACATATGCCAATTATCCAGAGGAATTCAATTCTCTTCCAGCTGCTTCCAGTTCTTATTTATAGACTTGACTCTCTGACAGACCATTTCTAAATATGTAGCTAGTGGTCTAGAAATGTCAGCCTCACCTTTACAAGACAAACAATTTTGATAAACACTGCATCTGTAGCTTCAGAAGTAGTACGAGCATGGAGAACACAAATGGCATGTTTTTCTAAAACTATATTTTATGATTAAGATACCTTTGAAACATAATCACACACATGAAAATACCAGTGATTAAACCTAGTTTATGGCCCTAAAATTGTATGTTATTTTTATCTTTGAAAACACTCACAATTCATAGTAATAACTATTTGCACTCAATATCGATTTTTAAAAATCTTAGATTGTCAAACGACAATCGTCAGTCTGAATAGTGAGGTAGATAAGTGTTATATTCACTTCTTAAGTGTTTGTAGTAAAGCCACTCCAAAATGCCAAGACAACCAATTGAAAAAATAACAGGAATCAGTCAAAATAGATATCCATTGGCCACATAACAGATGTAGATTACTTTATTTCCTTGATCCATTTTCATAGATTTGACTGAACTAACTTCAAATTTGAGATTTAGGTTTTAGTCTGTGATCATATACATGTGACAATGAGGTTCTGAGAACTTTGCTGACCTCTATTAATTTCACCAACTATATAATAAAACTTTATGTAGAAATGAAGAAAACCAGACATTCTGGTCACTCTTTTATATGCCAGTACAAGACTGATAATTTAGCTCAATATAGAATCAGAATGCCCTTAGGGTGTCTATATTATTGTTTGCATAGATGCAGCATTGATATTAAAATGGTTATACAATATTATAGCATATTATTTTAATAGGCTAATTGTAAAGAAGTGTTTTTTAAAATTTTTTACTGAAACTTACATAGTGTTTCTGTAAGTCTGTGCCATGCACTATTTAAACACATTGCACATTTTATTTAATCGTCACAAAACTCAAAAACTGTAGGTAGGTAGATGTTATTATTTTTCCCATTTTACAGAAGAGGAAAAGGCACAGAGCGGTTAAGTAATTTGCCCAAGTTACACATTGATTAACTTCTAAAGTCATGATTCTAATATAAGAAATAGATCTCCAGGTTTACTAAGAATAGTTTTGATAATGAAGCAACATCAATAAAGTACTCTCAATTTATTTTTAGATTCTTACATATGTGTAGAAAAGATAGTAAATATATGTGTTGGCTTTTACCTTTGTAAAAAATTAAAAATAATTCATCTGGGAGAAACACCACCAGGATGGCCAACTAGAGTTGCCTGGCACTAGTTTCCCCAACAAAAAGGGCCAAAATAATGAATAAATAAATATATTTCAACTGGAATAACTGAGGAAATATACTGTTCCATAACAGGAGCAACTACATCCCTGGGGAACATGGAAGCCCAGGATAGCACCATAGAGAAGGGATTAAAACATCCTGCCTCTGAAACAGTCTGTTCCTTTGGGATCCGCTCAGAGTAAGGCTAGCTGCTTCCTACAGGATAAAAGTAAGCTGGAGATCCCCAGTAGTCCCCATTGCTGAAACAGATGACATTGGTCCTTCTGCAGAAGAACCCCCAGTTCTTACAGGCTACAAATATAGTTGGGATAATTGTCAGTAGTTCACACAGCTGCATGGCCTCAGGGCCACTTCTGTTCCTCTCCCTCATGACCTAAGCTGCTATGGCATAGCACCATCTTGAAACCAGACCCACAGCTAGAGGCATCCTGCCCTGGGAGCCAGTAGCCACTGCATCTCTCCATCACTGAGGACCTGTCATCGTTATACAATCTTAACATGGGTCCATGCAGTGCCACTACTTCAGCTGCTTGAATCCTGAGCCTGATGGAATGACCAAGAGTCTGCCATCTGTACCCATATGGTATCCCTCCACCCCCACCCCCCGTCCCGCCGTCCTGGGAAACAAGCAGACCTGTTCAAAAGTCAAAGACAAAGAGAGAATTCTAAAAGCTGGAGGAGAATAGCACCAAGTTAAATATAAGGCAATACCTATTAGACTATCAGCAGATTTCTCAGCAGAAACTCCTCATACCAGGAAAGAATAAGATGACATATTCAAAGTGTTAAAAGAAAAAAAAATCCCACTACACTGCCAGCCAACAACACTAAATCTAGCAAAGCTAATCTTCAGAAATGAAAAATAAAGGCTTTGCCAGAAAAGCAAAGCTGAGGGAATTCATCACTACTACACTGGCCTTGCGAGAAATGCTTCAGGGAGTGTTACAACTGGAAAAAAAAAAGGCAATAATTACTATCATGAAAACACATGAAAGTATAAAACTCACCAGTAGATGTAAATTTATAATCAAATTCAGAATACCCAATACTGTAACAGTGCTATGTAAATTAAAAAAAAAATAACAGTTATAGTTAGTGGCTAAATAACACACAATAAATAAAGATGTAAATTGAGGCAGCCAAAAATAAGTTGTAGGGAGGAGGAAAAGATCTAGAATATTTTTCTGCACCCAAAGTTCAGTTTTTGTTATCTTAACATAGTTTATGATAACTACAAGATGTGTTATGTTATCTTCATGTTATCTACAAAGAAATAAATTACAGCACATACATGAATGAGAAAGAGAAAGGAAATAAAGCTTAGCATCACAGAAAACCACCAAGCCACAGAATAAAAAAACAAGAGATACAGAAAGAGACATAGAAGCTACAAAACAACTAGTAATAATTTCAAAAATGGCAAAAGTAAGTTCTTACCTATGAATGATAATCATGAATGTAAATGGATTAAGTTCTCCAATAAAAGATATAGAATAACTGAATCAATAAAAAAATCCCAACTAAACACTTCCTAAAAGAGACTTGCCTAACCATTAAAGACAAACATAGACTGAAATTAACGGGATGAAAAAAAAAAAAAAGGAAACCAAAAGCAAACAGGATTAATCATACTTAAATTAAATAAAAAAGACTTCAAGCAAAAAACTTAGAGACGTGACAAAGAAAATTATTTTATAATGAGAAAGGCAGAGATACATTGCAATATAATAATAGTAGGGGACTTAAACACTCCATTTTCAATATGAACAGATCAGACAGAAAGTCAACAAAGAAACACTGGACTTAAACTGTAAGAATAAGTGGTCTAAGCACTCAACATAGATTAAATGTACACATTGGTTAACTCCTAAAACCATGATTTTTAACAGGTATCTACAGAACATTCCATCCAATAGCTGCAGAATACACATTCTTCTCAACTGTACATGGAATGTTCTTCAGAATAGGTAGTATGTTAGGACACAGAACAAGTCTACAAGTCTACAAGTCTTACAAATTAGAGAACATAGATATCATACCAAGTATCTTTTCTGATCACAATGGTATGAAACTAGAAATCAACAAGAAACACTTTCAAAAGTACACAAATATATGGAAATCAAACAACATGCTTTTTTTTTTTTTTTTTTTTTTTTTTTTTTTTTTTTTTTTTTTTTTTTGAGACAGAGTTTCACTCCTGTTGCCCAGGCTGGACAGAAATGGCGTAATCTTGGCTCACTGCAAACTTCACCTTCCGTGTTCAAGTGATTCTCCTGCCTGAGCCTCCCAAGTAGCTGGGATTACAGGCATCTGCCACAACATCTGGCTAATTTTTGTATTTTTAGTAGAGACAGAGTTTCACCACATTGGCCAAGCTAGCCTCGAACTCCTGACCTCAGGTGCTCCATCTGCCTTGTCCTCCCAAAGTACTGGGATTACAGGCATGAGTCACTGCACCCGCCACAACATGCTTTTAAGTAATGAATGGGTAAATGAAGACATTTTAAAAGGGAAATTAAGAATTATTTTGAGACAAAAAGAATGGAAATACATCATACCCAAACCTGTGGACCACAGCAAAAGCAGTTCTAAGAGGGGAGTTTATGGCAATAAACACTCACATCAAAAAAGAAGAAAGATTTCTAATAACCTAATAACCAAATAACCTAGCAATGCCCCTCAAGGAACTAGAAGAACAAGAACAGACTAAACCCAAAATTGGTAAAAGGAAGGAAATAATAAAGCTTAGAGCAAAATAAATGACGTAGTGACTTAAAAAAATTCAAAAAGTCAACAAAATGAAGAGATCGATTTTTGAAAAGATAAATAGAAGTAAAGAGCTTTTAGCAAGAATAACTAAGAAGAAAGAGAAAGAATGCAAATAAACTTAGAGCTGAAAAAGGAGACATTACAACTGATACCACAGAAATACTAGGGATCATAAAAGACCATTATGAACATACATGAATGAACAGATTTAATAGTATAGAGAAAAATGAATAAATTCCTGGATGTATGTCACCTATTAATATTAAACTACAAAGAAATAGAAAATTTGAACAAAACAATAATGAGTTACTAAAATGAAATGGACATAAAAAGCTTTCCATCACAGAAAAGCCCAAGATCTGGTGGCTTTACTGGTCAATTCTACCAAACATTTAAAGAACTAATATAAATTCTCCTTAAACTATTTCAGAAAATTGAAGAGGTGGGACTACTTTCAAACTCATTTTATGAGGCCCACATTACCCTAATTCTAAACCAGACACACACACAACAACACCAACAACAAAAATCTACAGACCAATATCCCTCATGAATATAAATGGAAACATTTTCAATAAGATACTAGCAAGCCAAATTCAACAGCACATTGAAAAGATAATTTGAGATGATCAAGTGGGATTCATCCCAAGACTGCAAAGATGGTTTACCACATGCAAATAAACAAATGTGATATATCATTAATAGGAGGAAAGATAAAAACCATATTAAAATTTTAATAGATTCAGAAAAAGCATTTGACAAAATTCAACATTCCTTCATACTGAAAACTCTCAACAATTATATATAAAAGATATATAGCTCGACACAATTAAGGCCATTTATGTCAATTGCACAGCTAACATCATACTTAACCAGGATAGCAGAAATCTTTTTCTCTAAGATCAGAAATAAGACAAGGGATGCCAATTTTCACCATTTCTATTCAACATAGTACTAGAAGTCCCAGCCAGAGCAATTAGACAAAAGGAAGAAATAAAAGATTTTCAAGTTGGAAAATAAGAAGTCAAGTTGCCCCTGTTTGCAGACAGCATGATCTTCTATATAGAAAACCCTGAAAACTTCACCAAAACACTATTATAATTAGTGACACATTCAGAAAAATTGTAGGTAAAAAATGAATAGATAAAAATCACTAGTGCTTCTATATTCTACCATTTAACTATCTGAAATAAATAAAAAATTCCATTTATAATTGCTACAAAAGTAATAAAATATGTAGAAATAAACTTAGATAAGTAGGTGAAAGTTCTCCCCAATGAAAACTATAAAACATCAATGAAAGAGATTGAAGAGACACAAACAAATGGAAAGATATCCCACGTGCAGGGACTGAAAAAACTGATATTGTTAAAGTGGTCATACTACCTAAAGTAATCTATAGATTTAATGAAACCTGTATCAAATATAAATGGCATTCTTGACATGAATAGAAATAACAATTCTAAAATTCATATGGAACCACAAAAGACCCTGAATAGCCAAAGCAATCCTTAGCAAAGAAAAAAAACAAAACAAAACAAAAAAAAAACATACTACCAAGTTATAGTAACCAAAAAAGGATAATACTGGCTTAAAAATAGGCACATAGGCCAATGGAACCGTATAGAAAGCCCAGAAATAAATTTATGCACCTACAGTCAACTAATTTTCAACAAAGGTGGCAAGAAAACACATTTGGGAAATATCTCAGTAAATAGTGCTGGGAAAATTAAATATCCGTATGTAGAAGACTGAGATTAGACTCCCAACTCTCACTGTATAAAAAAATCAACTCAATGTGGATTATAGGTTTCACCGTAAAACCCAAAACTATGAAACTGCTAGAAGAAAATTTAGGGGAAACACTTCATTGCATTAGGCTGAGGAAGAGTTTTTTTACATAATGCCTCAAAAGCACAGGCAACAAAAGAAAAATAGACCTTGGGGTTATATCAAAATAAAAAGCTTCTGCACAGCAAAGAAAACAGAGTGAAGAGACAACCTACTGAAATGGGAGAAAATATTTGCAAACTATACATCTTACAAGGACTTAATATTCAGAATATGTAAGAAACTCAAGCAACTCAATAGCAAAATAATAATAATAATCTGATTTTAAATGAGCTAAAGATCTAAATAGACATTTCTCAAAAGAAGACATACAAATGTCCAATAGGTATATGGAAAAAGTTCAATATCATTAATCATCAGGAAAATACAAACAAAAACCACAATGAGATACCACCTCACTCCAGTTGGAATGGCTATTATCAAAAAGAAAAAGGAAGCAAGTGTGGATGTGAAGAAAAGAGAAGACTTAAACATTGTTGGTGGGATTGTAAACAGCACAGCCATTATGGAAAACAATATGGCACTTCCTCAAAAAAATTAAAAATAGAACTAACATATGATCCAGTGATCCAACTACTGGGTATGCATCCAAAGGAAATGAAATCAGAATGTTGAAGAGATATCTTCACTCTCATATTTATCACAGCATAATTTATAATAGCCAGGATATGGAACCAACCTCAGTAGTCAACAGTGTGTGAATAGATGGAGAGTGTGTTATATATACACCATGGAGTACTATTCAGTTATAAAAAAGAATGAAATCCTGTCATTTGTGACAACAATGGATGAACCTGGAGAACACCATATTAAGTGAAATAAGGCAGGCACAGAAAGACAAATACCACATGATCTCACTCATATGTGGAATCTAAAAATGAAAGCAAAAAGGTTCATCTTATAGAAGCAGAGAGTAGAACCGTAGTTACCAGACATGGGAGGAGGAGAGAGAGGGAGAATAGGAAGAGTTGGTTAACAGCAATAAATTTATAAGTACATAGAAGGAATAAGTTGGTGTTCTATTGCACAGTAGGGTGATGATGAGTTAATAGTAAGGTATTATATATTACAAAATATCTAGAAGACAGGCTTTGGAATGTTCTCACTACAAGGAAATAATAAATGCATGAAGTGATGGATATATTAACTACCCTGATTTGATTATTATACAACATATATATATATATATGAAAACATCAATTTTACACCAGAAATATGTATAATTACAATGCATAAATTTAAAAACAAAAAATAAACAGAATAGAAAAACATTTATTTGAATAAACATTCACATATTTATTTTACTTATTTAGTAATTTATTTTATTAATTTAGTAAGTAACTTATTTTACTTATTTAGTAAGTAACTTCTAAAAGTTAAACCCTAAAGTCATTTTTGGATTAAAAAATGAATAAAATCATCATATTAGAACTTTTAAGTTACCTACAAAGAGACATCTAGCTTAGCTTTAAGTATAAAAACAGTTGGGGAGAAAAAATAAAATAATTGGAAGAAATGATCAAGGACAAAGGTGGGGAGCTAGCCTATCTTGTTTTCTTAGCATATTTGTTAAGCTCCTTGTATATGCATTCTGATTTAATCTTCAATTAAATTCTTGGCAGAAGAAATATTATCCTTAATTCACAAAATAGCAACATGAGACTGAAGGAGATTAAGGGTATCATCCAAATTCACAGAGCTAGAAGATGGCAAAGCCAGGATTTGAACATGTTTGACAAAGCCCACAATTATTCTATCCCACTTAACCTCCATTGAAAGACAACATGCATATAATTCATTAGCAAAGGTAAGCTCATCTCTAGAGCTAAATTTTCCATGGGATTTCTCTTATGGATCTTCTCATAAGCTGTAATGCATATAAAAGTGGACAACATCTTTGGCTAATCTTTTATAAAGAATAGTATACAGCAATTGCAATGAATGATTCTTATACCTAACCCTGATAAATGCAGTTACACTGCAGTATTAAGTCAAGATACATCTGTCTGAGGGGTATGTGTAGGAGAAATAAACATGAGGGAAACATAAGGAATACAGTTTCTACAAAATGACCAAAAAAAAAAAAATCACTGGGGATGAGGTACAGTTGAAATGATTGTTGAAGGATGAATGAGACTTGAGTTACCAGACAACTAGAGAAGAACATTCACAGGAGAAAAGAAATAAAATACAAACAGCTAAGACAAAACCATTCCAATATAAAAATATAAATGATTAGTACTATTTTGAACATATTTTATATATTAATTACTTAACATAAATGACTTCTTTTTTATTTAGTCAGTTATTTTTTAGATGGAATCTCAGTCGCTCTGTCGCCCAGGCTGGAATGTAGTGGCTCAATCTCGGCTCATTGCAACCTCTTTCTCCTGGGTTCAAATGATTCTCCTGCCTCAGTCTCTCAAGTAGCTGGGATTACAGGCATGCTCCAGCACGCCCAACTAATTTTTTTTTATTTTTTATTTGTAGTAGAGACAGAATTTCGCCATGTTGCTCAGGCTGGTTTCAAACTCCTAACATCAACTGATCTGCCTGCCTCGGTCTGCCGAAGTGCTGGGATTACAGGCATGAGCCACCATGCCCTGCCAACATAACTTCTAATTTTTACAATTTGTCTGAATGATAGATATCGTTATCATCATTTTATGAAAGGGGAAACTAAGACTCAGAAATATTGTTAACTGAACTTAGGAATGAAGTGATAAATTATTAAAACACGGAGGTACATAGCAACTGATTGGAGGTCATAAGGTGCAGTAGGGGCTGACTAGGGGAGATAATTCTAATATTAACATTTATGTTTTGCTCATGGTATTCTAACTCTGGTACATAAAATTTCTTATTTAAACCTTCATGGACCTTTGAGGAGCCTATTAGGATCACCACGGATGTTCACATAAAAAATGGAGTCTCAGAGAAGTTAGCAAATTGCTCAATTCATAAATCTAGTAGCATAGACCCCTTGAAATTACGTAATTTTTATGCAGATTGGCTTATGTGCCTTTACTTGGGAAAGGGTATGTAGCTTATGTCAGCTTCCCAAAGGAGTTCATGATGCAAAAGAGAGGTTAAGAATCACTGTGTGCATTGATACAGAGAGGCATGATAGTCTGACAGAGTTCATAAGAGGGGAGCTTCTGAGCAACAGGGCTACCTGGTAGGGTCTTCAAATTGTCTACATTGATGAAGATTGAGCAAATAGGAAAATATGTTGAAATAATGGGAGGCTGGCTTCTCACTGTTAGAAAAGGAAGTTACAAATGTGAAAGAGCGAAAGCTAGAATGAACCCTATGGTGTTGAAACGGAATTAGTGGTATTGGTACAAACATGTAATTTTCAATATGTAGAGACAGATAGATATAGACATGAATATAGATATGTATATTTATGTATGTGTATATGTATAAATATAAATGTATGTGTATACATATCTGTTTGTGTATATATGTGTGTATATATTTAGCTCTGATCACCCCAGTGGCAATCAGCGTAAGTGAGACAAAGAAGTACTAAGGAAACCCTACATCCAGTGTTGGACAAAACCAGACAAAACTATGAACCTGCATAGTTGGACTCCATATACTTCACTATTTAACCACAATATTATAGAAGTGAAGGGAGTTGTGGCCAGTGAGTGGAACATTAGAAAGTATTTTTACCTCCAGCACACACACACACACACACACACACACATACACACACACGCACATACACAAAACACTTTTTTTTTTTCCCTGAAGACTCCAATAAAACAACAGATGCTGGAGAGGATGTGGAGAAATAGGAATGCTTTTACACTGTTGGTGGGACTGTAAATTAGTTCAACCATTGTGGAAGACAGTGTGGCAATTCCTCAAGGATCTAGAACCAGAAATACCATTTGATCCAGCAATTCCATTTCTGGGTATATACCCAAAGGATTATAAATCCTTCTAACATAAAGACACATGCACATCTATGTTTATTGCAGCACTGTTCACAATTGCAAAGACTAGGAACCAACCCAAATGCCCATCAATGATAGACTGGATAAAGAAACTGTGGCACCTATATACCATGGGATACTATGCAGTCATAAAAAAGGATGAGTTCATGTACTTTGCAGGGACATGGATGAAGCTGGAAACCATCATTCTCAACAAACTAACATAAGAATGGAAAACAAAACACTACATGTTCTCACTCATAAGAGGAAGCTGAACACAGGGCACAGAGAGGGGAACATCACACACCAGGTTCTGTGGGGCGGTTGGGGGCTAGGGGAGGGATAGCATTAGGAGAAATACCTAATGTAGATGACGGGTCAATGGGTGCAGCAAACCACCATGGCACATGTACACTTATGTAACAAACCTGCGTGTGCTGCACATGTATCCCAGAACTTAAAGTATAATAAAATAATTTATTATAACATTAAATTTTTGATTCTTTACAGTGTTGCCTCAAACCTATCACTTACAAATATTTTTCCTAGGTTAGTCTCTATTGTCACTACTCTTTGAAATATAAAAGTGTACATTTTAAAAGTTAAACTAATTTAGATAAATATTTTTGTACACGAATTTAATCATAAAAATTAAGTGCTAAATTTACAAAACTTACAAAAATATAGGCAGTGTGGTAACTGCTTTACATAAATTATCTCAATTAATTTCTACAACAACACTCTGAATTCAAATCTGTTACTATCACCATTTTGGGGATGATGCATCTCAGACTTACAAAGTTATTAAATAAGTTGCTCCAATAATTTATGTTAGATGCCTTGATACATTGCAACGGATTATTGTGGACTCATATACATTCACCACAGGATCACAGATGTGTTATGCTATGACTCAAATTTCCTGAATACCCATGAAGAAGAGACTAAGCTAAAAGATACGTGTTTTTCAAAAACAAAGCCTTTTGAGAAAAGTGACTGTATGACCCCCTATTATAGTCTGTTTCACCCTAAACAGAGGGAATTTTGTGATATTATAGAGAACTATTTGAAGAACTTAAGGATACTTTAACATTAAAGCACATGTCAACATTTGCTTTCAGACTTATGTTTTTTCTTTCTGGACATTGTGCTGCACTGTCCAAAAAAAGAGGTATTTTATCATACAGAGATAGGCCTACAGCTAATGTGCTCTACACGTCTGTTACTGACATAGGAACTAGTCAATTGACAGAAATGTTAGTGAACTAAAAACAAGGCTTAGAAAAGCTTTCAAGAGATCGAGCAGCACTGAACTTGCTGAGAAAGGTGTGGAAGCCCCAAATGACTCGACTGAAATCCCTGTAGAGATTTGAACCAACTGTAGTCAGAAATACAAAGTAGAAGCAGTGGAAAATAGGAAAGATGAAAGGCAAATGACAACATAAAGCAAACAGAGTGAAATTTGAGATCAAAAGTATATCATTCAATTGCAGGTGAAGGGAAAGATAGAGTAGCTAAAGTTTGATCATAATAGGACATTTAATATGACACCAATCCCTGATTAGACAGGTATATTGAGATAGTAGGGTTTTTTTTACATACAATATTTACCTATTTAAATGATCAAATATTTCCAATTTTATATGAAATTGGTTGGGGAGAACAATTGAAAGGATATCTATGAGTATACAATGAAAGAAATTTGTAAAGGCTACATTATCAAAACTGTGCTATGCCAAGAGGAGTCTGAGTTAAAAAAGGTAATTGTTCATAACTGATTAGTGTTTGGAAAAGTATTATTAAAACTCCTTGCAATTTTCATAACTGTGAATAATAGTAAACAAAGTTGTGCATTTTTAAAATTGGAGACTATTTTTTAAAGAGCAGTTCTAGGTTCACAGAAAAGTGGAAAGGAAGTTACAGAAAGTTCCCATATTCCTCCCGACCCCACACATGCACAGTCTTCCTCATTATCAATAACCCCCATGGGAGTGGAGCCTACACTGACACATCATTATCACCTCAAATTCATAGTTTACGTTAGAGTTCACTGTCAATTTCATGCATTCTGTGGGTTGGGACAAATGTATGATATCATGTATTCACCATTATAGTATCATACTCAGTATTTTCACTGCCCTCTGCTCCTCCTATTTATCCCTCCCCGCTGTCCCACCAAACCCTGGAAAGCAGTGATTTTTTTTCACTGTCTCCATAGTTTTGTCTTTTTAAGAATCTAATGTAGTTGGGAATATACAGTATGTAATGTTTTCTGATTGGCTTCTTTCACTTAGTAATATACATTTAAGTTCCTCCTTGTTTTATCATGGCTGGATAGCTCATTTATTTTTAGCAGTGAATAATATTTCATTGTCTGGATGTATCACAGTATCTCCGTTCATCTACTGAGGGACATCTTGGTTGCTTCCAAATTTGGGAACATACGCATAAAGCTGTTGTAAACATCCGTGTGCAGGTTTTTGTGAGGACATATGCTTTCCACTCTTTTGGGTAAATACTAAGAGTGAAATTACTGGATTCTTTGTAAGAAGAGGTTCAGTTTTGTGAGAAACTATCACCGAAAGAGTTTGTACCATTTTGCATTCCCATGACCAGTGAGTGAGAGTTTCTGCTATTCTACATCATTGCCAGCATTTGGTGTTGTCAAGGTTCTGGATTTCGTCCATTTTAATAGATGTGTCGTGGTATCTCACTGTTGTTTTAATTTTAATTTTCCTGATAACATATGATATGGATCATCTTTTATATGCTCATTTGGCATCTGTATATCTTCTTTGGTGTGGTATCTGTTAAGGCCGTTGGCCCACTTTTCAATCAGTTTTGCTTTGTTTTGTTTTCTTACTGTGAAGTTTTAAGAGTGTGTTGTATGTTTCGAATAACAGTCCTTTATCACAAGTGTCTTTTGCAAATATTTTTTCCCAGTCTACAGTTGGTCTTATCATTCTATTGTCTTTCACAGAGCCGATTTTTTTTTTTTTTCTTTGTGAGACGGAGTCTTGCTCTGTTTCCCATGCTGGAGTGCAGTGGCGCAATCTCAGCTCACTGCAACCTCCACATTCCTGGTTCAACCGATTCTCCTGCCTCAGCCTTCCGAGTATCTGGGACTACAGGTACCTGCCACCACGTCCAGCCATTTTTTTTTTTTTTTTTGTATTTTTAGTAGAGATGGGGTTTCACTGTGTTAGCCAGGATGGTCTCAATCTCCTGACCTCATGATCCACCCACCTTGGCCTCCCAAAGTGCTGGGACTACAGGCGTGAGCCACTACACCCACCCAGAAGTTTCTAATTTTAGTGAAGTCAAGCTTATTAATTATTTCTTTCATGAATCATGCCTTTTATGTTGTATCTAAAAAGCCACCTTCATACCCAAGGTCATTTAGGATTTCTCTTACGTTGTCTATTAGGAGTTTTTATTTAAAGTTTTGTGTATGGCATTTAGGTCTATGATCAATTTGGAATTAATTTTTGTGAAGAATGTAACTTCTGTGACTAGATTTATTTTTTCTTTTCTCTGTCTCTCCTTCCCTCCCTCCCTCCCTCCCTCCCTCCCTCCCTTTCTTCCTTCCTTCCTTCCTTCCTTCCTTCCTTCCTTCCTTCCTTCCTTCCTTCCTTCCTTCCTTTTCTTCCTTCCTTTTTTTTCTTTCCTTTTCTTTTCCTCCCTCCCTCTCTTCCTCCCTCTCTTTTCTTTTTTTTCTTTCTCTTTTAACATGTGGATGTCCGGTTATTCTAGCACCTTTTGTTTAAAATGATCTTTGCTTCATTGTTTTGCTTTTGTTCTTTTGTCAAAGACCAGTTAATTATATCTGTACAAGTCTATTTCTGGGCTCTCTATTCTGTTACATTGATCTGTTTATCTACCTTTTGTCAGCATAACACTGATATGGCTTAAAGTAGGGTAGTGTCAGTCCTCCAACATTTTTTTCATTCTCTTTCACCATTGTTTTGGCTATCCTGGCTCTTTTGCTTCTCTATAGAAACTTTAGAATTGGTTTGTTGATACCCACAAAATAACTTGCTAGTATTTTGATTGGGAATTACATTGACTCTATAGATCAAGTTGGGAAGAAAGGACGTATTGACAAAGTTGACTGTTCCTATCTGTGAACATGGACAGTCTCTCCATTTATTTAGTTCTTGGATTTCCTTCATCAGAGTATTTCTAATTTTGCTTATATAGATCTTGTACGTATTTTGTTAGATACATAGCTAAGTATTTCATTTTAGGGGGTGTAAGTGTAGGTGGTATTGTGGTTTTCATTTCAAATTTCATTTCTTCATTGCTAGAATTTAGGTAAGTTATTGATTTTTCTTTATTAACCTTGTATCCTCAACCTTGCTATAATCACTTCTTAGGTTTTTTATTTTTAATTTTTGTGGGTATATGGTGTATATATTTATGGGGTACATGAGATATTATGATACAGACATGCAATATAAAATAAACACATCATGAAGCATTTGTCCATTGAGTTGTAAACAATCTAATTATACCAATATTCCAATATACCAATATTCCAAACATGGAAAAATATTTTTCCATTTTTTGTTGTGATTACTCTATGTGATTATAAAATGTACAGTTAAATTATTATTGTCTATAGTCACCATGTTGTACTAGCAAACACTAGGTCTTATTCATTATTTCTATTTTTTTGTACCCATTAACCATTACCATCTCCCCACTAGACCCTCATTACCCTTCCCAGCTTCTGGTAACCATTTTTCTACTCTCTATCTATGTCCATACGTTCAATTGTTTTGATTTTTAGATCCCACAAATAAGTGAGAACATGCAATGTTTGCCTTTCTGTGCCTGGCTTAATTCACTTAACCTAATCATTACCAATTGCATTGATGTTTTTGCAAATGACTGAATCTCATTCTTTTCTATGGATGAATATACTCCATTGTGTATAGGTACCACATTTTTTTCATCCATGTATCTGTTGATGGACACTTAGGTTGCTTCCAAATCTTAGCTATAATAAACGTACTGCAACAAACATAGGAGTGCAGATATCTCTTTGATATACGGATTCCCTTTCTTTTGGATATATACCCAGAAGTGAGATTCTGGGATCATATAGTAGCTCAATTTTTAGTTTTGTGAGGAACCTCCAAACTGTTCTTCACAGTGACAGTACTAATTTACATATCCAGCAACAGTGTACAAGGGTTTCTTTTTCTCCACATCCTCTCCAGCATTTGTTACTGCCTGTGTTTTGGACAAATACCATTTTACCTGTGGTGAGACGATATCTCATTGTAGTTTTGATTTGCGTTTCTCTGATGATCATTGATATTGGGCACCTTTTCATATGCCTGTTTGCCATTTGTATGTCTTCTTTTGAGAAATTTCTATTCAAATCTTTTGCCCAATTTGATTGGATTATTAGATGTTTTCCTATAGAGCTGTTTGAGATCCTTGTATATTCTGGATATTAATCCCCTGTCAGATGGGTAGTTAGCAAATGTTTTCTTGCATTCCGTGAGTTGTCTCTTGTTGATTGCAACCTTTGCTATGCAGAACTCCTTTCACTTTACTTGATCCCATTTGCTCATTTTTGCTTAGGTTGCCTGTGTTTGTGGGTAATGAGATCAAAACCTCTCAAGAAATGTTTGCCCAGACAAATGTCCTGAAGATTTTCCCCAATGTTTCCTTGAGGTAGTTTCATAGTCTAAGGTCTCAAATTTAAGTCTTTAATACATTTTGATTTGATTTTTGTATATGACAAGACATAGGGATCTAGTTTCATTAATTTCATTTTTCTGCATATAGATATCCAGTTTTCCCAGCACCATTTATTGAGGAGACTCTCTTTTCCCCAGTGTATGATCTTGGCACCTTTGTTGAAAATTAATTTGCTATAGTTATGTGGATTCGTTTCTGGGTTCTTCATTCTGCTCCATTGGTCTATGTGGTTGTTTGCATGGCAGTACCCTGCTAATTAGTTACTATAGCTCTGTAGTTAATTTGAAGTCAAGTAATGTAATTCCTTCCATTTTGTTCTTATTGCTTAGGACAGCTTTGGCTATGATGAGTTTTTGTGGTTCCATATAAATTTTAGGATAGTTGTGTTGTTTCTATTTATGTGAAGACTGTCACTGGTATTTTGATAGGGATTGCACTGAGTTTGTAGATTGCTTTGGCTAGTATGGATATTTTAAGAATACTCATTCTTCAAATCCATAAACACAAAATATTTTTCCATTTTTTATTGTCCTCTTCAATTTCTTTTATCAGTGTTTTAAGTTTTTATTATAGAGCTCTTTCACTTCTTTGGTTAACTCCTAGGTATTCAATTTTATTTATGGCTATTATAAGTGGTAATATTTTTTATTTCTTTTTCAGATTGTTCATGGTTGGCATATGCAAATGCTACTGATTTTTGTATGTTGATTTTGTATCCTGCAACTTTACCTCATTTGTTTATTAGCTTTAGTAGTTTTTTTTTTGTGGAGTGTTTAGGTTTTTCCAAATATAAGCTCATATCATCTGCAAATAAGAACGTTTTGACTTCTTCCTTCCAATCTGGAAGCCCTTTGTATCTTCCTCTTATCTGATTGCTCTAGCTAGTACTTTCATTACTATGTTGAATAACAGTGGTGACAGTGACTGTCCTTGTAATGTTCCATATCTCAGAGGAAAGGCTTTCAGTTTTTTCCCATTAAGTATGATATTAACTTTGAGTTTGTCTTATATGGATGGCTTTTATTAGGTTAAGGTAAGTTTCTTATATAAGCAGTTTTCTGAGGATTTTTATCATGAAGATATGTTGAATTTTATCAAATGCTATTTTGGCATCAATTGAAATGATCAGTTTTTAATTCTTCATTCTGTTGCTGTGATGTATCATATTGATTGATTTACATATATTGAACTATCTTTGTATCCTAGGAATAGACCCAATGTGGTCATGATGAATGGCCATTCTAATGTATTATCTAATTCAGTTTGCTAGTATTTTGTTGAGGATGTTTTGCATCAATATTTACCAGATATATTGGTCTTTAGTTTTCTTATATTTTTTTCTTTTCTGATATGTTTTTTGTTTTACTATTAGGGTAATACTGCTCTTGAGGAATAAGTTTGGAAGTATTCCCGCCTCCTCTATTTTTCGGAGGAGTTGGTATTAGTTCTTTAAATGTTTGGTAGGATTCAGCAGTGAAAACATAGGGTCTCAGGCTTTGCTTTACTGGGAAAATTTTTATTACACCTTTGATCTCATTACTTGTTATTGGTTTGTTCAGGTTTTGTGTTTCTTCCTGGCTCAATCTTGGTAGGTTGTATGTATCTAGGAAATTAACCATTTCTTCTAGATTTTCCAATTTATTGGCATATAGTTCTTCATAGTTGCCACTAATGATGCTTTGAATTTCTGCAGTATCAACTGTAACATCTCCTTTTTCATTTATGATTTTGTTTATTTGGAGCTTCTTTCTTTTTTCTTAGTCTGAGAAAAGACTTGTCAATTTTGTTTAACTTTTCAAGAAAAGCCAATTTTTTGTTTCATTCATATTTGTAGTTTTTTTATTTCAATTTCATTTATTTCTGCTCTGATCTTTATTATTTCTTTTCTTCTACTACATTTGGGCTTTGTTTACTCTTCCTTTTCTAGTTTTCTTAAGATGCATCATTTAATTGTTTATTTGAAGGTATTCCTTTTTTTTTTTTTTTTTTTTTTTTTGATGTAGGCACTTTTGGCGATAAACTTTTCTCCTAGTACTGTTTTTGCTTTATCACAAAGATTTGGATATGCTGTGTTTCTATTATCATTTGTTTCAAAGAATTTTTCAATTTCCTTCTTAATTTCTTCATTGGCTTACTGTTCCGTCAGGAACATATTGTTTAATTTTCATGTATTTGTATAGTTTCTAAAATTCCTCTTATTATTAATTTCTAGCTTTATTCCATTGTGGTAAGAGAACATGCTTAATATTGTTTCATTTTTTGAATGTCATAAGAATTTTTTGTGACCTACATATGATTTATCCTTGAGAATGATCCATGTGCTGAGGAAAAAATGTATATTCTGCAGCTCTTGAATGAAATGTTCTGTAAATATCTATTAGATCTGTTTGGTTTATAGTGCAGATTAAGTCTGATGGTTCTTTATTAATTTTCTGTCTGCAAGATCTGTCCAATACTGTGAGTGGGGTGTTGAAGTCTCCAGTAACTACTGTATTGGGGCCTCTTTCTTTAGGTCTAATAACATTTCCTTTATATATCTGGGTGCTTTGGTGTTCCTTTAGCTGTGTTAACACCTCCTTTATATATCTGGGTGTTCAGTATATTTGAAGTTGTTATATCCTCTTGTTAAATTGACTTCTTTATCATCACATAGTGACTTTTTTGTCTCTTCTTACAGTTTGTGTCTTGAAATCTATTTTGTTTTTTAAGTATAGATACTGCTGGTCTTTTTTGGTTTCCATTGGCATAGAATATCATTTTCCATCCCTTTATTTTCAGTCTGTGTGTCTTTATATGTGAAGTGTGTTTCTTGTAAGCAACAGATCAATGGATTTTGTTTTTTTCATCCATTCAGCTAGTCTATTTCTTTTGATTGAAGAATTTAGCCTGTTTGCATTCAATGTTATTATTGATAAGAACTTACTCCTGCCATTTTATTATTTGTTTCGTGGTTGTTTTGTGGTCTTCTCTTCTTACTTTCCTTCCTGTCTTTCTTTAGTAAAGCTGATTTTCTCTGGTGATATGGTTTAGTTTCTTTTTCTTCTTTTTCTTTTTTTGAAACAGTTTCACTCTTGCTGCCCAGACTGGAGTGCAATGGCACGATCTCGGTTCACTGCTACCTTCACCTTCCAGGCTCAAGCAATTCTTCTGCCTCAGCCTCCCAAGTAGCTGGGATTAAAGGCACCTGCCACCACACCCAGGTAATTTTTTGTACTTTAGTAGAGACAGGGTTTCACCATGTTGGTCAGGCTGGTCTCAAACTCCTGACCTCAGGTAATCCACCTGCCTCAATCTCCCAAACTGCTGAGATTACAAGCATAGGCCACCACGCCCAGCTAGTATAGTTTCTTTTTTTCCTTTTTTTTTCTTTTTTTTTTTTTTAATCTGTTGTGTGTTTTTTGACTTGAGGTTACCATGAGCGTTGCAATACTATCTTTTAACCTATTATTTTAACCTGATAACAACTTAACACCATTTGCATAAATGAACAAAAACTCTCCTTAACATTTTCCTTCTGCTTTTTAACATTTTGTTGTTTCTATAAATATCTTATTTTACTATGACTTGAAAAGTTGTTGTAGTTATGATTTTTAATTGGTTTATTGTTTAGTGTTTCCACAGAGTTGTTTCACACCACCGTTACAATGTTATAATATTTTGTGTTTTTCTGTGTACTGACTTTTATCAGTAAGTTTTGTTCCTCACGTGATTATTTATTGCTCATTAATGTCCTTTTCTTTCTGACTAAAGTGCTACCTTTAGCATTTCTTGTAGGATGGGTATAGTGTTGATGACATTCCTCAGCTTTTGTTTGTATGGGAACTTCTCCTTCTTCATGTTTGAAGAATATTTTCACTGGACATACCATTCTAATGTAAAAGATTTTTTTCCCTTCAGCACTTTAAATATGTTATGCCACTCTCTCCTGGCCTGTAAGGTTTCCACTGAAAAGTCTGGTGCCAGATGAATTGGAGCTTCATTGTATGTTATTTGTTTCTTTTCTCTTGCTACTTTTAGGATCCTTTCTTTATCTTTGGCTTTTGAGAATTTGATTATTAAATACCTTGAGGTAATCTTATTTAGATTAAAATGCTTTGTGTTCTATAACTTTCTTGTACTTGAATATTGATATTTTTCTCTGGGTTTGGAAAGTTCTCTATTATCCATTTGAATGACATTTCTACCCCTATCTCTTTCTTTACCTCCTCTTTAAGGCCAACAACTCTTAGATTTACCCTTTTTGCAGCTATTTTCCAGATCCTGTAGGTTTGCTTCACTTTTTAATCCTTTTGCTTTTGTCTTGTCTGACTGTGTATTTTCAAATAGCCTGTCTTCAAGCTCACTAATTCTTTTTTCTGCTTGATCTATTCTTTTATTAAAAGACTCTGATGCATTCTTCAGTATGTTAATCGCATTTTTCAGCTCCAGAATTTCTGCTTGATTCTTTTAAATTATTTCAATCTCTGTTAAATTTATCTGATGGAATATCAGATTTCTTCTCTATATTATCTTGAATTTCTTTGAGCTTCTTCAACACAGCTATTTTGAATTCTGTCTGAAAGGTCACATATCTCTGTTTTTCCAGGATTTGGTCACTGGTACCTTATTTAGTTCATTTGATATGGTCATGTTTTTCTGGATGGTGTTGATGCTAATAGATGTTCTCTGTCTGAGCATTGGAGTAGGCATTTACTTTAGTCTTTACTGTCTTGGCTTATTTGTGGCTGTCCTTCTGGAGAACATTTTTGAGAGATTTGAAAGGGCTTGGGTGTTGTGATCTAATCTGCTTCTGCTTTAAGGGGTTCCCCAGGCCCAGTAACACTGTGGTTCTTACAGATTCATAGAAGTACTACCTTAATGGTCTTAGACAAGATCTGGAATTCTCTGAATTACCAGGCAGAGACTCTTGCTCTCTTGTCTTCCTTTCTTCCAAACATAGAGTCTCTTTCTCTGTTCTGAGTCACCTGAAGCTCATAGTGGAGTGACACAAGTACCCATGTGGCCACTACCACTATTATTGCACTGGGCCAGACCTAAATCCAGGACAGCACTGGGTCTTGCCCAAGGTCTGCTGTAACCACTCCCTGGCTACTGTCTATGTTTTTGCTCAAGGCCTAGGGGCTCTATAATCGGCATGGGGTAAAGCCAGCCAGGCCTGTGTCATTCCCTTCAGGGCAGTAGGTCCCCCGAGTCCTGGGTGGGTCCATAAGTGCTGTTCAGGAGTCAGGGACTTAAATGAAAAACTTAGAATTCTACCTGGTATTTTACTGTCGTGCAGCTGAGCTGTCACTCACCACACAAAAGGCAGCCCTTCCCACTTTTCCCTCCCCTTTCCGAAGGCAGAGGAGCCTCACCCTGTAGCTACCAACCACCCTTGGCCACAAGGAGTACTGCCAGACTACCACTGATGTTCCCTTTAGGTCCAAGGTCTCTTAAATTAGCTTATGGTGAATGCTGCCTGGCCT
The DNA here is from genome assembly GCF_003255815.1 of Theropithecus gelada. NCBI lineage: Eukaryota > Metazoa > Chordata > Mammalia > Primates > Cercopithecidae > Theropithecus > Theropithecus gelada. The sequence continues at coordinate 178,901,742 of NC_037668.1, read as the reverse complement.
AGGACTTACCCTTCAGGGCAGTCGGATTTCTCTAGTCCAGGGCAGGTCTACAAATGCCATCCAAGAGTCAAGTCCTAGAATCAGAGACCTCAAGAGCGTGCTTGGTTCTTTACTCCCCTGTTGTTGTGTTGGTACCTAAGGTACAAGACAAATTCCCCTTTATTTTTACCTCTGCTTTTCTCAAGCAGAAGGAGTTTTACCATTTAACCATCATAGCAGGTAATGTGCTGTGTCTCAACTGAAGCCAGCAATTCTCAGATGTTCACTCATGACACTTGATGTAGTACCTGGGTATCACTTCTGGTTATTCAGGGCCCACAGGCTCTTCAGTTAGCAGGTGATGAGTGTTGCTAGAACTGAGTCTTTTCCTTCAAGGCAGTGGCTTCTCTTCTGGCCTGGGGACTGGTCTAGAAATGTTGTCTAGGAGCTAGGGCCTGGAATGGGGACCTCATGACTCTGATTGCTCTCTCCTGCTCTGGCTGAGCTGGTATTCAAGATGCAAGACAAAGTCCTCCCCATTCTTCCCTCTCCTCTCTTCAAGTGAAAAGAAAGGATCTATTCTGGAGTTTCAAACTGTATAGCCTGGGGCTAGGGGAGGGGGGATGCCAGCACTCTCTTGGCTGCCCCAGCTAGTGTCTCAGTATGTCATATGTGCTCCCTGTCCACTGTCTCTGGGCCTAGTTCACTCTCAGGACTTGCCTAAGAGTTGCAGTCCTTATGGCCTAGACTGCCTTTCAAGTTTACTTAGAGACCAAGAGCACTCTGGCTTTAGGTGGCATGAAGTTTGTGGGCATTCAAGTTCTGATGGCAGGGATTGGCAATTCCCCTCTGGCTAGGGTTGGTTTAAATGCTGCCTCTGTGGCTGGGTGCCAGCTGGTTCTGGTCCAGTGTTTCTTTTTACTTTTTTTTTTTTTTTTTCCTTTTTTTGAGATGCAGTCTTGTTCTGTCACCCAGGCTGGAGTACAGGGGCAAGATCTCAGCTCACTGCAACCTCCGCTTCCCGGGTTCAAGTGATTCTCCTGCCTCAGCCTCCTGAGTAGCTGGGATTACAGGCCCCTGCCAAGATGCCCAGCTAATTTTTGTATTTTTAGTAGAGATGGGGTTTCTTCATGTTAGCTGGTCTTGAACTCCTATTGGTCTAGCATTTCTAAGTGTTCTAACAGAATAGCCCTGTTCATTACCTCACAGTTGCTGTGTTCCCCATCCCTCAGGGCCCAGAGATGTGCTCTCTGCACCACAGCTACTGAGAGGAATTGGGAGAGGGGATTCAGGACTGTTTCTTCTATCTCTTCAGTGCCTCTTCCAGTGATACAAAGTTAAACCAGGTGGTATGTGTACTCACCTGATATTCTGTTCTAATGAAGGTGTTTTTTTCTTTGTAGATAGTTGTTAACTTGCTGCTCTTACAGGGGAAGGATTGGTGGAGATTTCTGTTTGGCCATCTTGTCCGCCTCCCACTTCTTTGTTTTTGCCAATTCTTTAATATTTTCTTCATAGACAATCATGTCATCTGTGAACAAAGACAGTTTTCTTTCTTCCTTCCAAGTCTTTATATTTCTTTTTTTATTTTACTGCATTAGCTAGGATTTTCTGTACAATACTAAAACAAAGTGAAGAGATGGTGCACTGTTGCTTTTTCCCCAATCTTAATGGGGAAGCTTCCAGTTTCTTACCATTGAATATGTTATTAGCTGTAGTTTGTGTGTATGTGTGCGTAAATATTTTTTATCAAGATGAGAAAGTTCATCACTCCTCCTAGTTTATTGGGAGTTTTTATTATTAATGGCTACTAGATTTTGTCAAATGCTTTTTCTGCATTTGTTGATATGATCATGTGGTTATTCTTTTGTAACCTGTATGTATAATGAATTGTATTAACTGATTTTCAAGTATTGAAGCAGTCTTGCATACCTGAGACAAATGTATATATTTCTGTACTTATATTGATTGATCCTGGCATTTTTAAATACATTGTCAGGTTCAATGTACTTATAATTTAATACATTTGTGGGATTCAAAACTATTATTTTGTTGAAGACTTTTGCATCTATGTTCATGACAAATATTGGTCTGTAGTTTTATTGTCTTCCAAGGCCTTTGTCAGTTTTTGTTATTAGGATAATACTGGACTCATAGAATGAGTTAGGAAATATTCCCTCTGCTTCTGTCTTCTGGAAGAGATGGTCAAGAATTGGTATAATTTATTTTTTAAATGTTTGGTAAAATTTACCAATAAACAGATCCGAAGTTTGTGCTTTCCATTTTGGAAGGTTATTAATTATTGATTCAATTTCTTTAATAGACATAGGCCTACTAAGGTTGTGTATTTCTTCTTATGTGAGTTTTAGAAGATTGTTTTCCTCAACAAACTTGTTTATTTTATCTAGGTTAACAAATTTGTGGGCATAGAGTTGTTCATTGTATTCCTATGTTATCCTTTTTGTGTCCATGGAAAGCCTAGTGATGTTCCCTTTTTCATTTCTGATTTTAACCGTGTGGTGATGTTCTCTCTCTTATGTTTGATATTATTAATTTTTGTCCTCTTTCTCTCTTTCCTAATTAGCATAGCCAGATGCTTATCAATTTTATAGATCTTTTCAAAGAACCAGCTTTTGTTTTTATTGACTTTCTTTATTGATTTTCTGTTTTCAGTTTTACTGATTCCTGGTCTAATTTTTATTATTTCTTTTCTTCTGTTTATTTTGAGAACCCGGCTCAGCTCCTGAAAGTACAACTCACAAAAGTTTGCACACCTCCACCTGCCCCCATAACTTGATTCTCCTGGAATTTTTAACCCTCAGACTTGTGCACACTGAGCCTCCGGAAATTTGTCTGTTACAGTTAAGGTTTTTCTATCCTTGAACTAGTTCTCTTGGTATTTCTGTGAGTCTCTGCTTTAGTAAGCCGTAACTTCCTGTGTTCATCACCTGTTTCTCTCTCATATCTTGAGGGCAATGGATTGCCCTGTGTTCTCACCTCTCTTACAAGTGAGAGAATTGTTGATTTTTCAGTCTCTTCATCTACTTTTTGTTTGGGCAGAGTGGCAGCTCCTTATATGCACAACCAGAAACTGAAAGTCTAGTTGTATAGTTTCTGTAAGTTGCTTTTCTATCCTCCCTACTTCTTAAGAATGTTTCGTGTGTGTGTGTATGTGTGTCAATTTTTCCTGGCACACACAGGATTCTGATGCTATCTGAGCTCCTAATTATGGCTTATTAAGCTGACCACACTGCTATGGTTTGGATATGGTTTGTTTGACCCCACCAAGTCTTATGTGGTTATTAATCACCAGTGTTGGAGTTGGGGCCTGGGGGGATGTGGCCGAGTCATGGGAGTGGATTCCTCATGAATAGCTTGGTGCTGTCCTCACAGTAATTCTTACTCTTTACTACATAAAAAGGAGAGCAAACAAGGATATTCCGTTGAATTTCCCAGACGAAGAGAGGAGAAAGAGCCCAAAACTGAGAGAGGCATATCAATGATATACAGTGTTATGGGCCCACATTAGTACCCAGTGAATCAAGAAGCAGATCTGATGAGGGCTATTCTCGCCAAGGTCCCCTTTGCCATTGTAGGTACTAGTTCTTACTCTACTAGTTCCCATAATAGTTCTCTTGAGAGCTAGTCATTTAAAAGAGCCTGTCACTTCCCCCTGTCGCACTTTTGCTTCCACTCTCTTGTCATGTGACCTCTGCATGCTGGCTCTCCTTCATCTTTTCCCATGAGTAGAAGCAGCCTGATGCCCTCACTGGAAGCAAATGTTGGTTCCAGGCTTTTTGTGTAGCCTGAGGAACCATGAGCCAAATAAGCCTTTTTTTTTTTTAAATAAATAAATAAACAAAAATAAATTACCAAGCTTCAGGTATTCCTTTATAGTAACACAAGACACATACCATGCGGGAAATTATTTTTTTATTTCTTTTGTTTCTCCTATAAGGAGAACAGGTTTTAAAATCAACCAGATCTAATTAGAAACTCATGTTCTTGTTATTGCCTTATTCTTATGATTTGAGTAGGTAATGTAATGTTTCTGGGTCTCTATTTTTTTCTCTGAAAATTAAAATTAAAATATCCACCCTTTGAAGTTCATTTTTGGATTAATTAGAATACATATCAATACCTTGGCACACTATGTGGTATATACTGGATGTCAGTTAATATTAGACAATAATGGTAATGATTAGGCCATAATTTGCTGATCCCATGTTAGAAGAAATATACATTATATAAATGTATACTGAATTGTTGATTTACTTCTATGGTCATTTGCACTTAAAAGATAGAAATATTTTATCCAATTAAATCATTGATATATTTTTAAAAGCATTTAGGAGGATTTTTTAATGTACTAACTAAAACTTAGTTACAACATATATGTTTCAACTACCTTTAATATTAATATAGATAAATTATATAAAACAGATAAATTATAAGCATTAAACATATATAGTGGTTAATCAGGCTGTGACTGGATTTCTCTCTCTTCTTCCCTCAGGAACAAGTATAAAGACTCCATTGAATATATTTGAAAATTAAATATGTAGGTATTTTAAGTTCCTGGATATGGAAACTGTAAGTAAACCTTCTCCATATATTTATATCCTTGGAAACATAAAAGTGTAAGGCAAAATTATATACTATGTTCTCTACCAAAATGTTAAAAGATGGCCTTACTCTGCATTCAATCAGGTTAATGTAAATTTTAATAACATAACCAAAACATAGCAAGGTAAAGTTTCCAAGATGCTGGATAGAGAGGGTCGTCAATAATCTATTTGTAATTGATGCACAGTAAACACATATATATTAACTAAATAAGAGAAAGAATGAATAACAATGTTAACACTGCTTTTATTTTCCTTCCTTCCTTTCTTCCTTCCTTCCTCCTTCCCTCCCTCCCTTCCTTCCTTCCTTCCACTTTCCTTCTTTCCTTCCTTTTTTTCTTTCTTAATGATTGATGCTGTTGACATTATCTACTTTTGAAATGTATCACATGTCCTATATGCAGTTTACAAATTAATAGTAGTAGCAAAAGTGGTAATCTACTTAATATCCTACCTACCCAGGATAAAACATAGTTAATTGCCTGTATTTCAGGGGCTCCTATGTGCCCTTGTTTAATCATATTGCCATCTGTCTCCTTCTTTTCTTTGTACTGTTTCTAACTATGTGCATATCCTTAATAGCATAATGGTTAATTTTGAAAAACATATGACAAAGACAAACCTAGTTGCAAAAGAGAATGACAGTATCACAGCTATTAAAAGACTTCTAAAAGAGTCCACGAGAAGGTAAGCTGAACAGAGTCTCTGGATCATAGTCTGACTTCATCTCTTTTGAAAGTTTCAAAGAAATTCTTGGAAAGTCAGTGGGTAAGGACATAAAAGGGTTCTAAGAAACATATAGCTTAGCAAAACTGGGACATATGACAGGCCTAGAATATGGGCATAGTATTGAAATTTCATAGGTAATATGGAGTCTCCTGCTTCTAAGCTCCAATGTCCTACCTCCTGCTCTTCAGTATAGCTCAGAGCAGACATCCGTGCAGGAGAAATGAGAGCCATGAACTGATCCAAGCAACAGGATATAAACAACAGAGTAGGAACTTCATTAACAAAAGGTTAGATATGCCAAGTGAAGATATGAATTTGAGTCAAGCTTACCATGGCATTTTGTTCTGAGGTTACAAAGCTAGTACCTACAATGGCAAAGGGGACCTTGGCAAGAATAGCCCTCATCAGATCTGTTTCTTGATTCACTGGGTACTAATGTGGGCCCATAACCCTATATATCATTGATGTGCCTTCGTCAGTTTTGGGCTCTTTCTCTTCTATCAGTCTGGGAAATTCAATGGAATATCCTTGTTTGCTCTCCTCTTTATGTAGTCCATGTCTTTTGCTTTCTTGTCTGTGTTCTAGTTCTGGAAGAACGCACCTTTGGTGGTGTTTTAAGAAAAGATGTATAGGAGATAATTTTCTCAAGAACTGTGCGTGCTTTAAAGTATTATTTGACATTTGCCTTTATTTGGTATAGAATTTTCTTCATAATTTGAAACACCAATATCTCTGTTATTCTAATGCTGCAATTGGACTCATTCTGATTCTTAATACTTTATATATGATCTGTGTTTTTATAAATCTCTCTCTATAAACTTATATACTCTCATTTTATCATTGGTGTTTAGAAAATCTGCAATGTGTAGATCTATTGCCATTCATCATGCTAGGCACTCACCCTGGTAACTGTAGTTCTATAAAAGTTTCTCAAATTCTTTCTCTGATAAAAATCCCTTCTTGATTATTTCTTTTCTGTCTTTCAAGAACTCCTCGGACTATTGTATTTCTTTCTTTTTCATCTACTTGATTTTTAAATTTCATTTCTGGGAAATTTTCTCAATTTTATCTTCCTAACCACTTATCAGATTTTTTTTTTTTTTTTTTTTTTTTTTTTTTATGGAGTCTCGCTCTGTTGCCTAGGCTGAGATGCAGTGGTGCAATCTGGGCTCACTGCAAGCTCCACCTCCCAAGTTCACGCCATTCTCCCGCCTCAGCCTCCCGAGTAGCTGGGACTACAGGGTAATTTTTGTATTTTTAGTAGAGACGGGGTTTCACCTTATTAGCCAGGATGGTCTCAATCTCCTTACCTCGTGATCTGCCTGCCTCGGCCTCCCAAAGTGCTGGGATTACAGGTGTGAGCCACCAAACCTGGCCCAGAATTTTATTTTCTATTATGATAATTTTAAATTGCAAAAGCTTTTCCTTATTCTCCTAATGTTTGTTTCTTTAAATCACCCTATCCTGTGAAATGGATAAATTGCCATGTCTTGTCTCACTGATAATGCTAATCCTAATGCTCCGCTCTTTCTTTTGAATATAATTCCTTGTCCTCTAAGATTAATTATGTTTTTTGCTTAGTTGCTTGTTCAGGCTCCTCTATAATTTACATGTTATATGCTTTCTTAAGTTGTTTGATTATACTTTATTGTTTTCTCATATTTAAAAGTCTGAAAAGAGTTGACTGAGAGTCATGGGTAGGGGTGTGTGTGTGTGTGTGTGAGAGAGAGACGGTGTTCTCAATATAATGTTGTTAAAGACTACTCTGACTAGGCTTTTTGTTGTTCTGGTGGTGGTAGTGTTGGTAACAATCAATGTCAATATATTTAAGTCTTTAATCTTGGTCCCATGAATTCACCAATAAAATATTTTTTAGTTTCTGCTGGATTGATTCTGCATCCAGGATTCTGAGAACCTGATGGGGGCATAGGGCTTGACCTCTGAGAATTCGCTATTTGATATGAATAAGGTCACTTGTTCCCTTTGTTTTCTCTCCAATACTAATATTCTCACATGCATCTAACAGTCCATAGTTCCAAACACTCTGCTTTGCCCTCTAACCTGGAGACAATGTAACTTGTGACCTATTTTTTCTTGTAGAAGGGACAAAAACTAGCTAGCCATCTTTCTTACTGCCTGTCTTTGGCTCTTGCTCATGTTGTGGACACCCTGAGGTTGGTTGTGATCTCGAATGAGAACTATTTTACCCTTAAGGTTGTGACTCTCCTGGAGCCAGTAGCCCAGCCAATACTTCAGCTCACTTTCATGCCATCACCTTTCAGTGTACAGTTGGCCTTCTGTATCCTGCAGATTCAATCAGCCTCAGGTCAAAAATATTTTTAAAAATAAAATAATGGTAATACAAGAATAAACAGTAATATAAATATGAAACAATACAGCATAAAAATTATTTGCATAGCCTTTACATTCGATATTAGACATAATCTGGAGATGATTTAAAGTATATGAGAAGATGTGTGTAGGTTATATGCAAATCCTATGCCATTTTATATAAGGCACTTGAGCATCCATAGATTTTGGTAACTTCAGGGGTCTTAGAACCAATTCTCCAAGGATACTGAGGAATAACTCTCTATGATCCTTTAGGTGCCATGCCTGGGACCAAGAGCATCTCAACAGAGGAAGCTAAAGTCAGTCCTCCCTCAGATAACCATGCTATCCTGCCAAGATTATTCTGGAGTGGCAACCTCTGAAGCAGTTCCCCAGAGTCTTAATTGGGGAAAAACTTATCTAAGAAACCCCCTTTCCCTAGGAATCGGGCCCAGAAAAGGGAAAGATGTAGACATAAATACACTTGATGAACACTATCAGAGCATGTATTGTCTACCAGGCATGATTTTAAGCTCTTTATATTCAATTGCTTTGGCACTTAATGTTTACAACCGTCTATAAGAAAACAACTTAAAAGGTAGGTATTACTATAACTAATATCATGGATAATCATGGGATTGATAATGAGGAAACTGAATCTCAGAAAAATTTGACTCAGGCCATGGGTGTAATGAGTAGTGGGGCTAAGATTAGATCCTCATTCCAACAACTGTGCATACTGCCTCCAAGCTCACTGCTACTTTGCTTTTTCTTTTTTGTTGTTATTTCTTTACTTTATATACGTCTTTATATTTTTTAAAGTTTTTTTATTTCCATAGGTTATTTTGGAACAGTTGGTATTTGATTACATGAGTAAGTTATTTAGTGATGATTTGTGAGATTTTGTTGCACCCATCACCCAAGCAGTATACACTGCACTCAATTAGCAGCGTTTTATCCCTCGTCCCCTTCCTACACTTTCCCATTGAGTTCCCAAAGTCTATTGTGTCATTCTTATGCCTTCACACCCTCATAGCTTAGCTTCCACTTATGAGTGAGAACATACGATGTTTACATTTCCATTCATGAGTTACTTCACTTAGAATAATAGTCTCCAATCCCATCCAGGTTGCTGTGAATGCCATTAATTCATCCCTTTTTATGGCTGAGTAGTATTCCATCATATACGTGCGCGCGCGCGCGTGTGTGTGTGTGTGTGTGTGTGTGTGTGTATGGGCATTTGGATTGGTTCCACATTTTTGCTAGATTATATAGAGAACACCTCCCATACATATCTACTTTGACCCAATTTCTCCCACAATACTCTCCCTTCCACTTTTTGCTGGGACTCACCTACCTTACATCAGTGGTCTCATCATTCAGGCCTATCACTTGTTATCTTAAGAGTGAATGCACTAAGAAATCGTTTTCCTTTTCTGACAAAGCCAGGTTCTTATGATTACTATCTTGCTAAAGAAGGCCAGGAAGTCAACTATGAAACCCAAAGCTGAACAAAGGTCTGGTTTTTAGTAATATTCACCCTCATCTTTCCTCACACAAAGCCTTAGGAATGGAGGGCTTTAGAGCAAATATACAGCAAGTTACATATCTGCAATTATTTATTCTTATGATATTAGATAGAGAAATAAAAAATAGTTGACTCAGAATGGTATAGCATCATAAACACCATAAGGGAATAGATATTTGAGATGGAGCATGTGATTAAGTTTGAACATGGTTTAGGGAGAGAGCAGATTAATATAATTCTCTTACAGCTGATAACAGATGATTACTAGCTTGCTAAAAGAGGAAGGGAGAGTATTTTGAAAAGTTCATAGCTAAGTAATGAAAAAGGAGTGTCTAGTCAATGGTGAGATAATAAGCAAGAGAAAGAGGCAGTAGGCATATCTGGCACATTCAAGATACTTAACAATGGAAGAGAAGATAAATTCACACATAGAAAATCAGGTGCTGAACATTATATAAATTCAAATGTGTTCCGACAAATAAATGTTTTATATCTGAGAAAAACAATTACTGACAGAAATAAAATCTGGTTTTAAATGCTCAGCAGCTGCAAACCTAATTGCTCTACTTCAGTAATTCTCTAATCATTTTCCTCAAGTTTTCTACATATCATTTTCCCTTTAAACACTTGTATGTTTAAAAGAGGCTTGTTAATATATGAAGCCATGTCAGAACTGGTAGGAAGGAAAGGTCAGAAATTCCTATTGGCTTTACATTGCAATGTTAGTTTGTTCAGATTTTTCATGATGCTTAATGAAGCACCAATTTAAAAGACTAATGAGAATATTTATAATTTGGGCTTGACATTATTGTACTAAAGTTGACTACTTAATTATCAAATTAATTTTATGATTACAACCATAGTATTGCACAATGTTTATGATGTAAACATTTGGGGACTTTTAACTATAAAAATGCTTAATATCTCTAAACTGTTGCAATGTGTAAATAGTTACCAAATTTAAAAGGTCTAAGAAACATGCCAACAGCTATAAAATAAATATATACCCTTGATATAGTGCTACAATGTGTACAGCACAATTGCCTTCATAATATCATTTGCCCTTGGATCTCAGTTGTGTTTTACATATTTGATGTACCTTAAAACTCAGTGGTGTCTCAACAACAGCTGGCTTGGGCATGAGGTGATAACAGTAACATTTCACGACAATTATGGCAAGAACAGCTTTCATGAAAGGTTGCTGCCTGAATTTAGCAGACCCCTAATGAGTTCTTAACAGTTGGAATTTACTATCCTATTATTAAAGAGGAAGGAAAAACCACACACACACAAAGGCCAACCAAACCACAAGAAAAAATCTAAATTGCTGAACATTCTGTAGACAAGTCCATATAATGCTGTCCAACCAATAATGGAACCAAAGAATGTTTTTCTTCTTTCTTCTTCTTCTTCTTTTTTTTTTTTTTTTTTTTTTTTTTTTTTTTTTTT